>NC_079439.1:69949582-70187082 GCF_903798145.1 Danio aesculapii
TAATATGGATCCCTGAGGTACTAATATACAACTTTAAGGTGCAAAATGAATCCTTTAGGTACTAATATATAACTTAATGGTAAAAATATGGATGCTTTAAATAATTTAAGGTACCAATGTGGATGCTTGAGGCTCTAATATATAACTTTAAGGAATAATATGAATTCTTTAGGTACTAATATATAACTTTAAGATACCAATGTGGACCCTTGAGGTACAAATATATAATTTTAAAGTATAAAATGAATCCTTTAGGTACTAATATATAACTTTATGGCAAAAATATGGATCCTTTAGCTATAAATAAATAACTTCAAGGTACCAATATGGATCCTTGAGGTACTAATATGTAGTTTTAAGGTACCAATATTGATTCTTCAGGTACTAATATATAGCTTACCAATATGGATTCTTGAGGTACTAATATATAGCTTTAAGGTACCAATATAGATCCTTGAGATACTAATATATAGCTTTAACGTACCAATATTGATTCTTCAGTTACTAATATATAGTTTTAAGGTACCAATATTGATTCTTCAGGTACTAATATATAGCTTACCAATATGGATCCTTGAGGTACTAATATATAACTTTAAGGTACAATATAAATCATTTAGGTACAAAATGAATCCTTTAGGTACTAATATATAACTTTATAGTAAAAATATGGATCCTTTAACTATAAATAAATAACTTTAAGGTACCAATATTGATTCTTGAGGTTTTAATTTATAACTTAAAGGTATAATATGAATCCTTTAGGTATGTATAACTTCAATGTACCAATATGGATCCTTGAGGTACTAATATTTAGGTACAATTATGGATCATTTACGTGGTAAGATATAACTTTAAGCTACAAAATTGAACCTTTAGGTAGTACTGTATCATTTATGGTACCAATATGTATCCATGGGATACTATTATATATAACTTAAGGGTACAATATGGATCATTTAGGTAATAATATATAACTTTAAGGTACAAATATGGCTCACTTAAGTACTGATATATAACTTTAAGATACATAATTGGTCCTTTAGGTAATAATATATTATTTAAGTTACTAATATTGATCGTTTAGGTTACAAATATATAACTTTAAGGTCTAAATATGGATAATTTAAGTGCTAATATATAACTTTAAGCTACAAAATGGATCCTTTAGGTGATAATATATAATTTAAGGTACCAATATGAATCATTTAAGTGGTAATATATAACGTTAAGCTATAAAACTGATCTTTTAGGTAATAATATATTATATCAGCCTCCGTGAATTGTAGCCTCAGTTTGCTGTTCTTAGCTGACAGGAGTGGCACCCGGTGTGGTCTTCTGCTGCTGTAGCCCATCTGCCTCAAGGTTGGACGTGTTGTGCTTACAGAGATGCTCTTCTGCAGACCTCAGTTGTAACGAGTGGTTACTTGAGTTACTGTTGCCTTTCTATCAGCTGGAACCAGTCTGGCCATTCTCCTCTGACCTCTGGTATCAACAAGGCATTTGCGCCCACAGAATTGCTGCTCACTGGATATTTTCTGTTGTCGGGCCATTCTCTGTAAACCCTAGAGATGGTTGTGCGTGAAAATCCCAGTAGATCAGCTGTTTCTGAAATACTCAGACCAGCCCGTCTGGTAACAACAACCATGCCACGTCCAAAGTCACTTAAATCCCCTTTCTTCCCCATTCTGATGCTCGCTTTGAACTGCAGCAGATCGTCTTGACCATGTCTACATGCCTAAATGCATTGAGTTGCTGCCATGTGATTGGCTGATCGAGCAGTTGGACAGGTGTACCTAATAAAGTGGCCGGAGAGTGTACATTCACTGTACAGAACCATGTTATATAAACACATAGCGTACAAAAACTAGGAGGAAATGTACATGTAAATGTTACTGCCCTATTCATTTTTAATGAGCAGGAGTAACAAATACACTGATTTCAAAATGTAGCATTAATTCATTCAATTATAGCTCTATTCTACTTATTATAATACAGAACATATTTTTAATATATATTATAAATAGTTTTCAATCAGACATTTACCCTGATTAATGATTTTAATGATCAGATTTCTTTGTAACGTCCTCATACTGTAAATATCATGAAAGCAGTGCAGTTAAGGCATCCTATGGTAATATGTGGATGTTTGTGTGTTGTGTTTCACATGTAGACAGATGGTACCACAGACACACACACACACACAGAGAGAGAGAGAGAGAGAGAGAGAAAGAGAGAGGGAAAGGAGGAGTTGCCTGCTTTCTGACCTTCATGTCCAGCCAAACGCCCTTCACACACACACATACACAAGCATGGAAATGAGCATCATGCTAAAGACCTCCTACACCAAACATATTAGTCGACCACTAAGACCCATGAATAACAGCATATGGTCTACCTGTGTCTCTCCTGCACATGAATTATTGCTCATCATCTGGTGTGTATGATGATATGATTATTCACAAATAGTGGCTAGTGTTCCTCATGCGTGTTAAAATATTTACAAGGTCAGTCTAAACGTGGAAAGTATATTGTGTGTCAGTATGGTGTGTGTTTGTCTCTCTGTGTATGCGTGTTTATGCACAAGTGTGTCTATGTAGAGTCAGTGGAGGCGGCAAAATCTGAGTATTTGGGAGGGTTTGATCAGCCTCCGCACACAGAATACACACACACACACACACACCTATTGAAGGCAGAGGGAACAGGCAAAGCAGCAGGAAGTGAACACTCAGACAGAGGTCAGACAGAGACAGTAAGACAGGTGGAGAAAGAAACAGGGCTGGCACTGAGAAATATAGTGCAGTAGAGCACATACACACACACATCATCATCATCATCATCATCAAGTGGATTGACTTTGTAGACAACACTCCAAGCAAATGAACACTTTGACAAAGACAACAGCAAGACGTCAAGTGGAGAATGGTTGTGAACATGTATCATAGCATACAGTGTGTGCGTGTGTGTGTGTGTGAGCTTGTGCAGTTTTGCTTACCAAAATACAGTTGTTAAAATTAATTTGTCAATAAATAAACAATACATTTATTAAAAAGAAAATTACCATAGTTATTATATGACATATATGTACACAACTGTATTAAAAATAAATAAATAAATAAACAACAGTGAAATAACTGAATTAAAATTAAAACTTATATACACACTACCTGACAAAAGTCTTGTCGTCTATCCAAGTTTTAGGAACAACACATAATAACTTGACTTCTAGTTAATCATTTGGTATCAGAAGTGGCTTATAAGAAAGGCAAAGACCTCTAGATTATGCTTATTTTATGCTTATATTACGTTTATTTACGCTTAATTATATCACATTCTCACCGTTATTTACTTGTTTATTTTATTTTTTGGCTTCTGTTTTGGTTTTACCCACTTTCTGGTTTTTCTGCCGGACTCAAACCCCGTCGCCATGGTCAACTCCCCTCTGCATCTCAAGTCCGCTGACGTATAGGGCGAGCTACTCGTCAAACTGGTAACAGCAGGAAAGCCATCCATACGGAGGTAGGCTGTCAGCTGGTAGCGCGAAATGGAACGGCGTCATACGGACATGTAGGCATGGGCCGGTATATGATTCTGACGGTATGATAACCTCGGTATCACGGTATCTCGGTATTACTGCTCTAAAATATATTCTTTTTAAATGTCTGGGTAAAAATAAACCCTTTTTCCCCCTTTGAACACAATATATTTTAATTTGGGAAACATTTGAAATATTTTGGAGCAGTAAACATGTCATAATGAATTATTGACTTCTTGTTTTAAAAAACACAGATTTTTTGTTTCGATCTTTTCTGCTGGAGATACTTTTGTCCTAAAAAACAACAAAATAAAAAGTAAATAAAAATCTTATTCATACCTTAGAAATTGTATAGCAGAAATTTTTGACTGTTTTAAAACCTTGACTTTTCCAAACCGCGGTATACCTTGAACACGGTTATCATCCCATGACTATGGCCACGTAGCGTTAGTTTTCAAGAGTTCACACTTAGATATTGTTTGACAACTGTTAGCAGGTTTGGCATGCTGTCCCGGGAGAGAACCCTGAGCTTGGAGATAGTTGGGCCCAGGGCTCCCGCCTGGTCCATAGAGCATGTGAGGGGAGTACGAGATCAGGTGGTTCT
This sequence comes from Danio aesculapii, assembly GCF_903798145.1. Classification (NCBI taxonomy): domain Eukaryota; kingdom Metazoa; phylum Chordata; class Actinopteri; order Cypriniformes; family Danionidae; genus Danio; species Danio aesculapii. Next base: position 69,953,722 of record NC_079439.1, read on the forward strand.
CGAGAGCTCCCCGTGGTAAAGGAGGAAAGGAGGAGAAGGGGTGGATGGGGGGTTTCTTCGGAAAACGAAGATAAGAGAGTACTTCTAGCTAGGCTATACCTATAGTGAGTTGGGGTTAATCTGATTGGCTGACTAATAAATGTAGATGGGTGGCCAGCTACAGTCAATCATATCACGTGCTCCTCTCGAAATTAGTTTGTGAAACTTCACTTAAAGACAAAATGCAGCCAAACAGACCTCTGGCTATATAGTTCACGATCTCCAGAAATGTATATAGGGCTATGTTTTCAGAGGGAGCCTATCTTGAACATTTTATATCTGTGAAATCCAAATATAAACTTGTAAGTCATATATGTATCAGATTTCAATAAGGGTCCACTAGTTCATTTTTTGATTTCAGGGTCTTTTCTCTGAGAAACGCAAACAATATTAACAACCCAATCTTCTCTATAAAGTGTGTTTATATAATTATACATACCTTTATTGGTGAGATGTGCGTGTGAGGAGCGTAACTGTGCATGGAGTCCATGGCCGCCAGGTTCTTATCGCTGGTGTGCAGCATCTCTGCGCTCTTGCTGTGAGCCAGGTGGGCGGGGCTGTGCTCCAGGGGCGGAGTCTCTTCATCCTGATACCGATATTTCTACAACACAAAGAAAAATATACAGGTGAAGTCACAATTATTAGCACAATTATATTTTTATATATATATATATATATATATATATATATATATATATATATATATATATATATATATATATATATATATATATATTCATTCATTCATTTTTTCGGCTTAGTCCCTTTATTAATCTGGGGTCACCACAGCGGAATGAACTGCCAACTTATCCAGCACGTTTTTACGCAGCGGATTCCCTTCCAGCCACAACCCATCACTGGGAAACATCCACACACACATTCACACTCATACACTACGGACAATTTAGCCTACCCAATTCACCTGTATCGCATGTCTTTGGACTGTGGGGGAAACCGGTGCACCCGGAGGAAACCCACACGAATGCAGGGAGAACATGCAAACTCAACACAGAAACGCCAACTGACCCAGCTGAGACTCGAACCAGTGAGGCATATATATATATATATATATATATATATATATATATATATATATATATATATATATATATATATATATATATATATATATATATATATATATATATATATATTTATATATATAATATTTTTTTAAATAGATTGTTGGTGATTGGATGGGTATCGGATTATATTGGGAAATATTCCTAAAACAATTTTCAAATTAGGACCTGATTAAAGGTATTTAAGACCTACAAGACAATATTTCTGTGAATTTAACACTTTAATCCTAAAATTTAAGACATTTTAGGACTTGTTAAGACCCTGCGAACACCCTGCTACATAACAAACCATTATTACACTGTACAATGACTTGCCTTATTAACCTAGTTCAGCCTTTAAATGTCACTTTAAGCTGAATACTAGTATCCTGAAAAATATCTAGTCACATATTATTTACTGTCATCATGGCAAAGCTAAAAGAAATCAGTTATTAGAAATGAGTTAATAAAACTATCATGTTTTAGAAATGTATTGAACAAATCCTCTCTCCGTTAAACAGAAATCGAGAACGAAAATATACAGGGTGGCTAATATTCTGACTTCCACTTGTACATCAACCTATATTCTGCGGATTTGCATTATAGGTTTCATATGCACATCAAAAAGAAGCTGAACCTAATTTCTACAAAAGCAACAACAAAATAAAGAAGATGATGATTTATTTGGCTGGATATGCTACATGACCCACAAGAAGGTTTTGCAGAGTAAACTGATTCATCTGCTTTTCATCTCTTTCAAGCTCAAGTCTCTTCCGTCTGCTGTAGGAGATAAATTAAAGATCAGAAGATTTCCTACAATCAAAGCTCACGCAAAGGCGAACACCAGCTGGATTGAGACATTACAACATTTATAACAACTACAACTCAAATAATATAAACCTTCAAGACGCTGAACGCTGTTTGAAAGCCTGAATATGAAGGATTCGTGCCACTTAACACAGTTCCTTTCTTTATATGAATAAGATTGTAATATAACACTTTTAAAAGTAGCTTTACACAACATTTAGCTTGAACTTTGCTTGCGGTGGACTGAAATCCAGCAACTGTTCCTCACTATTCACAGCCATATCACCCTGCAGCAAGACCAGTTACTCACTGAAGCTAAGCAGGGCTGAGCCTGGTCAGTACCTGTGTGAGAGACCTCATGGGAAAATTAGGATGCTGTTGGAAGTGATATTAGTGTGGCCAGCAGGGGGAGCCCAACCTGTGGTCTGTGTGAGTCCTAATGCCCCAGTAAAGTGAAGGGGACACTATCAGTGAGTGCCATCTTTCGGATAAGATTGTTAAACCAAGGTCCTGACTCTCTGTGGTCATTAAAAATCACATGGCACTCGAAAAGAGTAGGGGTGTAACCCTGGTGTCCTGTTCAAATTCCCTCCATCTTACCATGATGGCCTCCCAATCATCCCCATCCACCAAATTGGCTCTATCACTGTCTCTCCACTCCCCCATAGCTGGTGTGTGGTGAGCGCACTGGCGCCATTGTGCTGTGGCTGCTGTCGCATCATTCAAGCGGATGCTGCACACTCCTGGTGGTGTTGAGAAACCCCCCTCATGATTGTAAAGTGCTTTGGGTGTATGGCCATACACAATAAATGCGCTATATAAATACACATAAAGTTAAAAATAAAAAAAATACACTTTCTGTATATAATTTTTGTAAACAAATGATTTTAATACTTATAAATGTATAAATAATAACAATAAACAAAGATTTTAATACTTTTAAATGTATAAATAACCTATAAATAAAATGAACTGATCGAATTTTCCCTCGTATTTCAACATATAAGACATTATTGCACTAAAAACATACAGCTACAAGATTTTTTTATTAAAAGCCTGCTTGCAAAATGACTAGTTTTCTACTATTTTGCCTCTTTATTTTGTAACAGATTAATACATCAACACAAGAACGCTAAAAAAAACATCAACACCTACTTCATCATCATCGCCTCTGCTTTAATGATGGGAGCAAATGACATGGACAGATAAAACAGGATCACTGGACTAAAAACACCTTAGAAATAAATGAATATTCTGTCTCAGTTTTTGTTTAGTTCATTTGACTGTGGATTCTCTGCTAAACCGCACACATTGCAGATGATGCTTTGTAATCCTGCGTTTATGGAAAGAAATCAAGCATTAATGGAAGATAGTAAGCTAATAGTAATTCTGTAGCACTTAATGGTGTTATTTCTAATGCCAAATCTGTGATGAATGATTTTAGATATAAAAGACTCACGTTCTGCTGATTTTCAGGTTCACACTGTTCCTCTTAGTATTATTAAAATCATCTGTTTTAACATTTGATTATATACAGAAAGTGAGGAACGATTGCTGGATTTCAGTCCACCGCAAGCAAAGTTCAAGCAAAGGGTAAAGTTACTTTTAAAATAAATCTATTACAATTTTAAGTCACGTTTTATAAATATTAGTATTAAAATAGACTGTAAAGGTTGTAATATATTCTCTCTGCTCACACTGTCCAAATTTATGTTAATGAACAGCATGGTTTCCGCTACATCCATGGCGGGGCGCCGCGCCAAGATTCATCCCGCCACGGCTACATTCAAAACATTCAGGTGATTTTTTTTTTTAATAGCGGGTTATAATCGCACCAAAACGTATTAAAAGGTAAGTGAATTATAACAGCGCAAACTTTTCTGTAACCGTAGTAGTGCTGTGCGTCATTTGTTTAACCCTTTAAGGTTACGTGTTGACTTACTGACTGGCTGACTGTGACAGGTGTGTGATGCGTGAGGCCAGCAAACACGACGTATAGCCGTTTTACTTTCCAGGACGCATTAATACCGGAGGCATTCATAAATATTCCAAGCAAATCTAATAAATGCTGGAGACATACTCGTTACATAAACGCACTAAATCGCACCTCAGCAGCGTTTATTTGAGAGCGCACAAGTAGATCTGCGCGCTCTTAAAGTGGCTTATATTTGAGGGGGCGTGCAAGAAGTTTTGTGCACGAGCAGAGGAAATCGGCGCAAGCAAAGAGATCCGCATGCTGTAGGCTATTACATAAATGCAATCTCGACTTCTAATACTGCGCTCACGACATCTGTCATTGAAATAATGCTACAGGTAATTGGTCGATCTGTGTAAAAAAGGCCTGCCACCACAGCTGTTAGGGAAGCAGACGGACAAGTTAGGTGAGTATATAATGAAAGATGTTTATTACAGCAGAGGAGCAGACAAGGATAACAAAGGGGATGTGACTGTTGTATGGTTGAGCAGATATTCCTTCTTCGGAGCAGGATGGATGACAGACACTGAGGGAGACCGAATGCACACACCAGAGGGCTTGCGGGGAAGACAGACTGAAGACACACTCAATACAGACAGGACACCGGGAACACTGGACAGACTGGAACAAAACAGAGAGCAGGTAAGTTCAAGAGATTAGATCAATGCGCTAGTGACTACCAGGAGGTACTCGCTAGGAGTCCGCTTCGTTGGAACGAGACCGGACACTGACTGAAGTGAGGTGTGTGCTTATATAGTGAATGGAAGTAATTGGGTGCAGCTGTGCGTGGTTAAAACTCAGGTGACGGTGATCGTTGCGTGATGCTGGTGGAAGAGCCTGGCCAATCCGTGACATTACCCCCCTCCCCAGGGCCCGCTCCTGAGGGCCTAGACCGTCGACGCCGTGGTGGTCTACCTCGTCCACGAGGTGCTGGGAACTCGGGGTGATTGGAGTGGAACTCCTCCATGAGTGCGGGATCTAATATATCGGATCTGGGGACCCAAGACCTCTCTTCTGGACCATATCCTTCCCAGTCTACGAGGTATTCCAGATGACCACCACGACGTCGGGACCGTAGAATGTCCTTGACCTTGTATATGGACCCTTCTTCTGAAATCAGTGGGAGAGGGGGTTCCTCTTCATGGCCAGGCTCTGTGGAAGGAATCAGAGGGTCGTGAAAGGGTTTGAGGAGTGACACGTGGAATGTGGGGTGAATTCTGTATTGTGGTGGTAGCTGTAACTTATAGGTGACTGGGTTGACCTGTTCCAGGATGGTGAAGGGACCAACAAATCTGGGACTAAGTTTCCGGGAGGGCAGTCGCAAGCGGATGTCTCTGGTGGAGAGCCAAACTTTCTGCCCCGGAGCATAGGCAGGTCCAGGAATCCTCTTCTTGTCTGACACCTCCTTGGCTCGGCGAACTGCCCTCTGGAGATGGTGATGAGCATCGTCCCAGACCCTCTCGCTCTCCCGGAACCAGTAATCCACTGCGGGGACGTCAGAAGGTTCGCCATCCCAGGGAAAGAGTGGAGGTTGGAAGCCCAGAATACACTGGAATGGCGTAAGTCCGGTGGTAGGTTGCCGCAGGGAATTCTGGGCGTATTCCGCCCAGCCCAGAAACTGGCTCCAGGAGTTCTGATGACCGTGACAGAAGGTCCTGAGGAACCGCCCCACTTCTTGAATTTTCCTCTCAGTCTGGCCGTTGGTCTGTGGGTGATAGCCAGACGAGAGGCTGACGGTCACACCTAGGAGTCTAAAAAAGGCTTTCCATAGTCTGGAGATGAATTGGGGTCCTCGGTCCGAGACTATGTCTTCAGGTAGCCCAAAACATCGAAAGACATGGTTAAATAGGTTCTCAGCGGTTTCTAGGGCTGTAGGTAGACCCTTCAGAGGAATCAGACGACAGAATTTGGAAAATCGATCTACAATGACTAATATGCAAGTATTACCTTCAGACGATGGGAGGTCTGTCATGAAGTCAACTCCTAGGTGTGACCAGGGGCGGTTTGGGATGGGCAAGGGATGGAGTTTTCCTGCAGGTAGATGACGAGGACTCTTTGACATGGCACATTCTTTACAGCCTTGGATGTATCTCCTCACATCCCTCGCCATGTTCGGCCACCAGAAGCGTTGGGATAGCAGCGAGAGGGTGTTGTTGGCCCCGGGATGCCCTGTGCCCAGAGAGGTATGACTGGAGTGAATGAGATCTACCCGTTGATTTTCAGGGATGAAGCGTCGATTGGGGGGGACAGCCCGGCGGAGTTCTGGACCCTGGGGTGGCGACAACTGTTGGAGCAGACCAGGTGATGGGACAGACAGTGATCTGATCTGGGAGAATGTTGGCCGGGGTCTCACTTGTTTCTTGTTGGTCATGGATTCTGGAGAGTGCATCCGCCCGGATGTTTTTGGATCCTGGTCGATATGATATGGAGAACTGAAATCTGGAGAAGAATAAGGACCACCGGGCTTGACGAGGACAGAGTCTTTTCGCCTCTTTCAGGTATTGTAAGTTTTTATGGTCGGTAATCACCTGGAATGGGTGTTTAGCTCCCTCCAACCAGTGTCGCCACTCCTCCAGGGCGAGCTTGATGGCTAGAAGTTCCCGGTTCCCGATGTCATAGTTCTTTTCCGCCGGGCTGAGCTTACGGGAGAAGTAGGCGCATGGATGGAGTAGTGAGGGATTCCCATGGAGCTGGGACAAGATGGCTCCTACTCCGGTGGTCGATGCATCCACCTCGACCACGAAAGGTAAGTCGGGATTGGGGTGAGTCAGGAGTGGAGCCTGCGTGAAGGACTTCTTGAGTCTTTGGAAGGCTGCGGCCGCTTCGGGTGACCAGGATAGTGTTTTGGGTTTATTCTTTAGGAGGTTGGTAAGTGGAGCGGTGATAAGACTGTAATTGTTGATGAAACGGCGATAGAAATTGGCAAACCCTAGGAATCGTTGGAGTTCTTTGATGGTTTTTGGTTCAGGCCAGGAGATGACGGAAGTGACCTTCCCCTCGTCCATGCGAACCCCTTTTCGGTCAATGATGTATCCGAGGAACTGGACAGATGGTAAGTGAAATGAGCACTTCTCAGCCTTGAGGTACAGTTTATGGTTCCGTAGGGTTTGTAGGACCTCCGCAACGTGGTGGCGATGTTCGGCCTCACTCCGGGAGTAAATCAGGATATCATCAATATAGACAATGACGGAGATATGGAGGAACTCCCGGAGGACTTCGTGTATGAAGTTCTGGAATACGGAGGGGGCGTTGACCAGACCATAGGGCATGACCAGATATTCGTAGTGTCCAGTAGGGGTCACAAACGCCGTCTTCCATTCGTCCCCCTCGCGTATTCGTACCAGATTGTAGGCGCTGCGGAGGTCCAACTTAGTGAATATCCGGGCAGATCGGAGTTGTTCCAGGGCCGCAGGGACGAGAGGAAGTGGGTACCTGAACTTGATGGTGCCTTGGTTTAGAACTCGGTAATCTATACATGGCCGCAGCCCTCCATCCTTCTTGGCCATGAAGAAGAAGCTTGAAGCAGCGGGTGACGTGGACTGGCGAATATACCCCTGACTCAGAGCCTCCTGAATGTACTCCTCCATGGCCTTAGTTTCTGGAAGGGACAACGGGTAGATCCTACCTCTGGGCATAGGAGCATCAGGAAGCAGGTCAATGGCGCAGTCCCATGGCCGATGTGGAGGTAGCTGGGAAGCTCTCTTGGGGCAAAATACGTCCTCGTATGAGGAGTAGATCTTCGGGATCTGGATGGATTGTTTCTCAACTGGACTTTCGACAGACGTGACATAGACATTTATGGGTCTCTGGATCTGCAAGGGTAGGTCAGGAAAACAGCTGGAGACGCATTCTTTACCCCATCTTTTGATTTCTCCGGTGCCCCAAGAGAGGATGGGATCATGCTTCACCAGCCACGGGCGCCCTAAGATGATGTCCATTGATGCTCCCTCCAGAACCAGAAATTGAATTTCTTCCTTATGAAGTAACCCTACTCTGAGGGTGACGGGTTCACATTTACGATGGATACGTGCCTGGGAATGGATATCGGTGGTTATAGGTTGAATCTGGTAGACGTGCGTCGAGGCTTCGGTGTGGAGCTGGAGGCGGCGACAGAGGGCGTGCGAGATGAAATTTCCGGCTGACCCGGAGTCGATGAGGGCCGTGACTGAAATAGAGACAGAATGGGCAGTTAACTGAACATTGGTGGTGAGAGGGTGCATTTTTTCAACGGGAGAACTGAACACACTCACCAATGAACGTACTGGACGAATGGGACAGTCCAGCCTGACATGTCCTTCGGCACCACAGTACATACACAGACCCCGGGTCAGCCTCCTCTGTCGCTCAGTAATCGTAAGTCTACCAGACTCGACAATCATAGGTTCTGGTTCTGGAGGGACGACTGGCTCTGGCGGACGAAGGAGTGCTTGTGAGATAGATGGGAGATCATGCTGGTAGACCTTCAGACGATCAGAACATCGAAGTGAGTGTTGGATGAATTTTTCCAACCCCATAGTATCGTCGAGGGCTGCCAGCTGTAACCTCAGGTTGGGCTCCAACCCGAGCCGGTAGGTTGTTAGGAGAGATCGCTCATTCCATCCACTAGCAGCAGCCAGAGTCCGAAACCGGAGCGCATAGTCCTGGGTGGACATGGCTCCCTGCTTAAGATGATATAGTTGTTCTCCGGCTGCTACTTCTCCATCTGTACGACCAAAGACCTCCTTGAAATATGTGGTAAAGTTATGAATGGAATTGGTTACCGGCCCAGCTTGCTGCCAGATGGTCTCAGCCCACCTGAGAGCCGACCCAGAGAGAAGGGAGATGATGAAGGCAATTTTGGACCGATCTGTGGGGTATAAATCTGGTTGCATTGTGAATATCAGAGAACATTGTAATAGAAAGCCATTGCACTCCTCCGCCCCGCCAGAGTAGGGCGCTGGTCGAGCCATGGGACTGGATGAGTGGGTGGACGGTGAAGAAGTGCTCATGCTGTATTGTTGTAAGGTCCGGTCTTCTGTTAGGGAAGCAGACGGACAAGTTAGGTGAGTATATAATGAAAGATGTTTATTACAGCAGAGGAGCAGACAAGGATAACAAAGGGGATGTGACTGTTGTATGGTTGAGCAGATATTCCTTCTTCGGAGCAGGATGGATGACAGACACTGAGGGAGACCGAATGCACACACCAGAGGGCTTGCGGGGAAGACAGACTGAAGACACACTCAATACAGACAGGACACCGGGAACACTGGACAGACTGGAACAAAACAGAGAGCAGGTAAGTTCAAGAGATTAGATCAATGCGCTAGTGACTACCAGGAGGTACTCGCTAGGAGTCCGCTTCGTTGGAACGAGACCGGACACTGACTGAAGTGAGGTGTGTGCTTATATAGTGAATGGAAGTAATTGGGTGCAGCTGTGCGTGGTTAAAACTCAGGTGACGGTGATCGTTGCGTGATGCTGGTGGAAGAGCCTGGCCAATCCGTGACAACAGCTGGAAAAATCCCAGAGGAAACACTGAACAGTTTCTGTATTTTGTGATTCACAAGTGTTTATTGTTTATTTGCGGTTGTGCATTGCATTATGGGATGTTTATCTCTGCTCTGTTTACTTTTGATGTTGAAAATTCAACTCTACAGTTTAACAAAGTGACTTTAGCTGACATTTTAGTCGTTTGAATGTATAAGAAATAATATATTGAGAAATAGGTCTGTAAAATAACGGAAAATGTCCAGGCAGCTTATTATAAGGTTTCTGTAGCGTAATATACAACAGCAACACAGACAATATATCACTTTACACCAGGGGTCACCAATCACGGTCCTGGAGGGCCGGTGTCCCTGCAGGGTTTAGCTCCACCTTGCCTCAACACACCTGCTTGATTGTTTCAAGAATACCTGGTAAGACCTTGATTAGCTTGGTCAGGAGTGTTTGATTAGAGTTGGAGCTAAAATCTGCAGGACACCGGCCCTCCAGGAACAAGTTTGGTGACCCCTGCTTTACACTATTAAAAATGTTAATAGAAGTCAATTCTTTGAACCTTTCAAGGTTAAACATTGTCGGAAGAAGGATCAAAATCCCATAATGCAATTCAACAGCATAAATAAATAGGGGAAAAAAACATAAATCACAGAATATGAAAACTGCTGTGAATTTTTTTACTGTGCATGTCTTCTAGGGGTGTCAAAATTAATTGCTTCTTTGGTGCACCGCGATGCAGATGGGGACAATTCGATATCAGTTCAGTAATAGATCATAACCGGTTATTACATACTGACGTTAATTTTCTCCTGTCCTGTTTCTCGATGTCGCAGTAGAGTACTATGGTGAAGGAGGCGAGGGCGAGTGAATAAACGCTCCTACTACTTAAAAGGTAAATAATTATGCACAATTCAACTGCTTGTGAGTTTGCTGGAAAGTCTTTCACTGATACTGAAGAAGGCACAGCACACGAGCTGCTATTTCACTACTAGTTATAAATGCTGTAAATCCATCTCTGCCTCTCTCTCAGTTTGGACATTTGACCCACTGGCGTGTTCGTGAGGTAACTTTTCATATGCCTCATATGCGAGTTTTCTCCACCGTGTCTATTATGGATTACCTGTGATAATCGCATATTATGCGCATATAGCTTGTAACCGCGGCTGTTCTTCCTGCCTTCGGTGAACATCGCTTCATAGGGTGAATCACAGGGATGTAAGACCTCGCTTGACAGCGCTCAAAAAGCAAGCGGGATAATATTTACATGAGTTTATTTGCTGTAAATGTTCATGTTGTCTTCTGTGCATGTATTGGAGTTTTGTTTGAAACATGCAAAGAGAGTGTTATCTTTGAGCAGGCAAAATTAAAGCTACAGTTCATATCTCTTACTGTTTATTTTAAAGGACAAAATTATATTACAAATAATATACACATATTAATATATTTATAGATTTAAAAAATTTTTTTAAATCTTGTGTTGTGAAGAAAAAATATAATTATATATGGAAAGCATCGTCAATGCACCGTGACTCACCGAGATAGCGAATTAAACCGAATCAATGGCATGATAATCGTCCGAACTGAATTGAACCGTGAGACCAGTGACCATGCTCTTTATGCACTCTACAGTATGTGCATAACAGGTTATCACAGGTAATCCATAATAGACACGAGTGCACCTTAGGCACACTCATGTCTGGATCCACAAGTATCGCTTTAACAGCCAAGAGGAGATGAAAAGTTACCTCATAAACAGGCCAGCGGGTCAAATGTCCAAAGTGAGAAAGAGAGAGAGGCAGAGTCAGAGTTTTACAGCATTTCTCCCTAGTAGTGAAATAGCAGCTCGTGTGCTGTGCCTTCTTCAGTGTCAGTGAAAGACTTTCCAGCAAACTCACAAGCAGTTGAATTGTGCATAATTATCTACCTTTTAAGTAGTAGAAGCGTTTATTCACTCGCCCTCGCCTCCTTCACCATAGTACTCTACTGCGACATCGAGAAACAGGACAGGAGAAAATTGACGTCAGTACATAATAACCAGTTATGATCTATTACTGAACCGATATTAAATTGTCCCCATCTACATCATGGTGCACCGAAGAAACAATTAATTTTGACACCCCTTATATATATATATATATATATATATATATATATATATATATATATATATATATATATATATATATAGGTATAACAGAATAAAACTAAACAGACTTGCAGGTTTATTTGTACAGTATCAAGAGACTTCAGTTTGAGCAGGAATGAGAAAAGTATGGAGAAAGTGGAGGTAAAGGGAGGTAACAGTCAGCAAGATCACATTACAATGAGCCAGCAGCACCACCATTACTGAGAGAGAACACGGGAACAGACGACTGCAAAAACTCTAATGTAAAGATGAAATGAAGACACAACACAACACATTACGGCAATTAATCACAATTCACGACCTCTTCTACTTCTGTGAACTAACATATGTGTTTACAGGTGGAAGAGGACTTGAATTGAATTGATTGTTAGGAAAATACAAAATACACAGCTGTTTTTCGTGTAAATGTCACAATAGGGTGCCTAAATTACTAAGTAAATACACTACAGTTCAAGAAGGTTTTCTCTGTGATTACCAAACTCCACCGTTTATGATAAATAGCATTTACAGTAACTCATTTAAAATGGCAATAAACAGGCAATACAATACGTGGGAAACTAACACCAGTGGACATCCAATCTGTTAGGAGGAACATTGTACAATTATACACACACACACACACACACACCATCACAAACAGTTATATATATTCAAAGTACTTTATTCTGTGTGATTTATGAGCCATTTTTATCATGGGAACGAAAAAATTGTCACAAAAAAGGCCAAGATTTACTAGTATTGCTGTACTTGTGGGGACATTTGGTCCACTGTGTAAAACATATGCTGGAATAGTTGATGGTTCATTTCGCTGTGGCGACCCCTGATAAATAAGGGACTAAGCTGAAGAAAAGGACATGTATTAATTGACATTTATACTTCTTTAATTTACTATACTTAAATCCCAAAAGAGAGAGAGAGAGAGAGAGAGACTCTGTGTGATAGTCAATCATCCTTTTGACTTAAAAATGCTCGTTTGGTATTGATAAATCTCAAATTCTGCTCATTTTTATTTATTAATTATCCCAGAGACAAGAACGTAGACTTATTAATATATTTTCTGTACAACGATATCTCATATATTGCCCATAAACAACGTGTTTAATCAAAATAAAACAAAAATCAATATAAAAATCAGAGTGCGAATTATGCATTGACAATCAGGGGGGTCAACTTTTTCGGTAACGTTACTGTAGTTTGTCATTAGTTTCAGTCATTTTAGTATTTATTTAAATTACTTCTAATTTATTAATAAAATGTATTTAAGTGTTCAGTGTTTGGGGCGTCATGGTGGTGCAGTGGTTAGCATGATCACCTCACAGCAAGAAGGTCGCTGGTTCAAGTCCCAGCTGGGTCAGGTGGTATTTCTGTGTGAAGTTTGCATGTTCTGCCCGTGTTGACATGGGTTTCCTCTGGGTGCTTAAGTTTCCCCCACAGTCCAAACACATGCGCTATAGGTGAATTGAATAAGCTAAATTGTCCTTAGTGTATGGGTGTTTCCCAGTGTTGGGTTGCAGCTGGAAGGGCATCTGCTACGTAAAACATATACTGGATAATTTGGTGGTTCATTTCGCTGTGGCGACTTCTGCTTAATAACGGGACTACATAGAAAAGAAAATGAACGAATGATTGTTCAGTGTTTTGAGGGATATTTAGTGTCTGACCTACAGTATCCTCCGATTAGTTATTTCAGAGGTTACTGGAGGTCAAACTATAGAAATTGTGCATCTAATTATTCTGTATTTTAGGCTATATGTTGATACCAATTTACCTAAAAGTGTCTTGTAAACACTTGCGATGTCTATCGGCGCTCTAGATTTGCCGGTTTCAAACTGTTGAGTGTTTTTTTTCTCGCATAGACCAATTGGATCTGGATTCTCAGTGGTATGAACCATTATAGGGGTGGCCAAATGTATATTTTATAGTAATCTTATTTTAATCAAAATACAGATCGGCTTGAACTATTTCTCACTATTAAAGTGCTGACATCCCATACACCTTGTTTTGACGTCCTTCAGGAGGATCAAGCATTAATTAGAGGGGGTCAATCCCCCACAAACCCCTGTAATTCATTCATTCATTCATTCATACATTTTTTTTTCGGCTTAGTCCATTTATTATTGTGGGGTCGCCACAGTGGAATGAACCACCAACTTATCCAGCATTTGTTTTACGCAGCGGATGGCCTTCCAGCTACAACCCAGCACTGGGAAACATTCATACACACTCATTCACATGCTCATTTACAATCTATGGCCAATTTAGTTTATTTAATTTACCTTTAGTGCATGTGTTTGGACTGTGGGGGAAACCGGAGCATGCAAACTCCACACAGAAATGACAACTGGCCCAGCCGGGACTCGAACAAGCGAACTTCTTGCTGTGAAGTGACAGTGCTAATAAATTTGTACTCAACAGTACATTATATTTTATATTTCCCAATGTACACACATTTGGACATGTTATTACTCATAGATGTTTGTATGTTCATGAATAGAACAACACTGCTGTTATTAAACCATCCCAATTAGCTTTTTCCACGCTGCACATTATTGAGGTGTCAGTGATTAGATAAAACTGTGCACAATCTGAAACAAACTGTGAAAAGCCACTTGTCAGCCAGACTCTCTCTCTATCTCTCTCTTCCTGTTTAAGTAGGTGGTTCTTGGCCAGAATAGCCTGCGAAGTGGACCACAGTTCAGCACAGATGGTCAGACGTCTATCTGAGAGTTTCTAAAACACAAATCTTCATAGCTGTCTTTATAAAACTGCTGTGACTCATCTCTGATCACTCGCTTGTTTCTACATCAGTCTACATCATGACAGTGGACGGTTGTTACGTTCTTAAAATAGCCGTGAGTTGGGTTTAGGGGGATGGTTGGGGTAGGGGGGTGTATGTACAGTATAAACATCCTTACAGCTATGAGAAGTTTTAATAAGGATAGCTGTATAAAGATGTGTGTGTGTGTGTGTGTGTGTGTGTGCACGCTTAGAAGTCATTTATGTCCAAAAAACTTAAATGCTAGCTGTAATCAAACATTGGATTCAACATACAGTGTAATAATACACAACAAATCTGCAAAGAAAAAAGGAAAAAATTATAATAATAAATAAATGAAAAATAAAAATGAAAAAAGTACACATTAAAAAAATTAAAAACATACAAATAAATAAAAATGAAAATAAATAAATAAATAATAATAAATAAAATTAAAAAATCATAAAATAATAATAAATAAAAATTTAATTGAAAAAGTAAAAATTAAAAAATTTAAAAATAAATAAAAAATAATTAAAATAAACAATAATAAATCAAATAAAAATAATAAATAAACATAAAAAATAATAATAAATGCAAATTTAATAAGTAAAAAGAAAAAAAGAAAAAATTTGACAAAATAGTAAAGAAAAAGAAAAAAGAAAAATCATAAAAATAATAATAATAAATAAATAATAAATAAAAATGAAAAAAGTACAAATTAAAAAATGTAAAAACATAAAAATAAATAAAAATGAAAATAAAAATAATAAATAAATAATAATAAATAAAATAAAAAACAAATAAAATAATAATAAATAAAAATTTCATTGAAAAAGTAAAAATAAAAAATGTAAAAAAAAAATAAATAAATAATTAAAATAAACAATAATAAATCAAATAAAATAATAAATACATATAAAAAATAATAATAAATGCAAATTTAATAAGTAAAAATAAAAAATGTAAAAAAAACATTAATAATTAAAATTAACAATAATAAATCAAATAAAAATAATAAATAAAAAATAATAATAAATGCAAATTTAATAAGTAAAAATAAAAAATGTAAAAAAAAAATAAGAAAAAAAGAGAAAAAATAATAAAGAAAAAGAAAAATGATAAAAATAATAATAATAATAAATAAATATTTTAATAGCTGTGGGTTTCAGAGACGGAAAAATACAGCTGCTGAAAAGGTGTTTTTTCTTTAGTTTTTCACATGTAATTCCCAAAGGAGCAAGAGAAAGTGTAGCATTTGACACCAAGACCCTGAAACCCCTCTGAGGCTTGGCTTACATTACATTTCTTCTCCAAACTAGCAGATCAGGGGTTCAGGAAATATGTAATGCAGCACAACCTCCTCAGTCAGTGATTAATGATCGTCCGTCCACCTTTATACACAGTCTAGATTTCACTGCACATTCTTATCATTATGTTAAATGCTATTTGTAGAGCCTATGGGATATTCACAAAACATTCTTGAATATTATTAAATGGCTGTCTGGAATACTTGATTCTGATTGGTCAGTCGTGACACTGTAAGGTATGTTATTCCCAGATAACAACAGCTAAATAACACAGGCTCATTTGTGAACTTCGATTAACTTTGACTGTCAGTGAATACATTCGCATCCATATATTCATACATCCATTTTCATTTGTCTGCATGTCTGTCACAGCGCAGTTTTTGACTGTTTTTGTCTGTTTGGTTGTCATGTTGTGAATTAATAATATGTAGGATGTTTTTTTTACTTAGCCAGTTTCGCATCTGCCAGCTTTATGTTTTTGACTCTTTGGCACCATCTTGTGACTGAATAATGTGCAGGTTGTGGCTCGTTTCCACTGAGTGGTACATTACGGTATGGTACGATTCACCTTTATCAGGCTTGCGTTTCCGCTGCTAAAAGGGTACCAATGGCACTCTTTTGGTGGAAATGGTGTACGACAAATTTTCAGTCGACGTCATTCTCGCTCGAGGAAATGTCAAAGTAAAGCTGTACGGGTCGTTCACATATCATATGAGAAGCACTTCTCACAAAACAGATGCTTTATACACATAAATACTTAAGTATAAATGTTTATTACTAACCTTTTTATGAACATGATTTGATTGTAACTGCAGATCAATGACAGTGCGAAACAGCCAACTGTAAAGTCTGCGATTATATAAAATAAATAAATAAATGCAACATATGTGAACACAAACAGACCCTTACAGTCTCCGATATGTTACCAATTACAGATAAACTACACACAGCATACACTTAGTCCTTATTTGGGTTCAAAAACAACACAGAATATAGCCTACAGTCAGTGCAAACCTCTCATCTGTGTCTTTAATCTTCAGCAGCACATGTAACCTCCTGTTAGAGAGTAATGTCGTCATTCCATCTTCCATCCGTCAGTTCATAATAGTCCAAAAGGTGATGACAATAGTTAAACATGGCAGTTTGTTCACGTTTTAGGTTGCTGAAAGAATCATTTGTTCCTTTATTTTTTCCGGCTTCTCCTTTGATTTTTCACACTTAATTCTTGCGTTTGTTTGTTTCTGAAAGGATCGGATGTCAGAAGCACTTCAATAATTACGCACAAATTATTATCATCAGCTCAAGAAGTTCGCTATTTCAAATATAGACGAGCACGCGAGTGCAAGCGAGAAAGCAGAACCACTCGTGCTTTAGATGACCATGAAAAAAACTACAGGGCACAGGGAAGATTCTGCTCTTCTTCTTGACTTTGTGGCTCTTCATCAAGACGACGACATGGTTTGTTTGAGTTTGGGTCAACCGTGGCTCGTTATTATATGTATATATTATTACGGTGTAATGTCTCGGCTGTGTATTTAAAAATGGAGGTTCCTTTATTTTCATTCTCCTGGCTTGTTGCACAAGCGAGTGACGTGTCTCTGTAAATCAATAGCGTTCAACTGCAAGTCTGGCTCTGCCTTTTGGTACTTTTGTTGTGTTAGGTACCCTTTCGAAAGGGCACCCAAAAAGTGATACGGTACGGTACGGTTCACCTTCAGGTACCTTTTGACGGTGGAAACGGCCATAAACGATTTCCGCTACATTTATTCTTCCATGGCGGGGCGCCACACAAAAATTCATCCAGCTACGGCTACATTACAGCTTCTCATTCAAAACGTTCAGACGTTTTTTAAATAGCGGGTGATAATCGCACTAAAACGTATTAAAACTTAAGTGAAATATAACAGTGCAAACTTTTCTGTAACCATAGTAGTGCTGTGCGTTATTTGTTTAACCCTTTAAGGTGATGTGCTGACTGACTGACTGACCGACAGGTGCGTGATGCTTGATACCAGCAAACATGACGTAGCTTTCAGTTATGACAAACACAGTTTCCATAATTATATTTTATTTATAGATAAAGGTCTACAGCTCTGCACACAATGAATTAATCTTGCTGGAGTTTATAACTGTTTCACTTTACTTCAGGACGCAATAATGCCGCTCTGTAGGTCTATTGGAGACATTCGCAAATATTCCTAGCAAATCTAATACATGTTATAGACATACTCGTTACATAAACGCAGTAAATCGCACTTCAGCAGCATTTATTTGAGAGCGCACATGAAAATCTGCACGTGAGCAGTGTGCATTTGAGGGCGCGCAAGAAGTTTTGTGCACGAACAGAGGAAATTGGCGGGCAAGCAAAGAGATTTGCATGCTCGTACCACATAAATGCAATCTCGACTTGTAATACTGCGCTTACGACATTTGTCAATGAAACAACGTCACAGGTAGTTTGTAGATCTGTGTAAAAGGCCTAACAGAGTCTGCAGCAACAGCTAAAAAATATCCTAGAGGAAACACTGCTCTATTAGTTGTTTTAGGTTCTGTCAGCTTTGCATTTGATGAAAAAATAATAAACTATTATAGCTTAGAGCATTGCATTTATTGTCTACTTTTTATGTTTTGTGGCATGTAATAAACGGTATAAAGTACACCCAGGCGGTTGTTTTCGCAGAGTAAGAGTTTTAAAAAATGTACACGTCAGTGACTGCCGCATTAATCAATATTGCAAAAACATGTATTAAAGAGAAGCCTTTGACGCTTTCTTGTGTTCTACCTGTATCTGATATCAAGCATATAGAAACTAGTAAGTTGAAAGATAATGTACAGCATTTCCTACATTGGGATGTAATATTAAACATTACCACATAATATTTTATAACTATAAACCATGATGTAATTCTATGTGATTTGCACAATGCTTTGATTGGTAGATCTTTCTTTTTGGGTTATTATGGGTGAGGTAGGATAGACGTTACTTAATGTTCAATGCTTGTTTTTAATAAAGCCGAAATTACAGCATATGTCATTGAGAAGAACAATGCGGCTAAAGAAAGATCTGTCTTGTTAGGTAAACACTAACAGTGGATTTTGTCTCCTGTATCTCCTCTATTGCACTGTTTAACCATGGCTTTCTAGATGTATAAACCTTCATTGTGATTTTGATTTCTTTGTTAACATAAACACCCGTTTATACTAACACTGGGCGTACATATGGCCTTTATACTGGAATCTGAACACTGGCAGACAGAGAGATAGACAGGCAGTAAGAAATTCATCCAACATCATTCATTATTCATGGAGACTCTTTGTGAAATCCTGATTCTGCTTTCTCTCTGTGTGTGTGTTTGCCTTGTTTTTCATACGTTGTGGGGACGAAATGTCCATATGTCCCCACAAGTATAGCAATACTAGTCCTTTTTGACCTTTTCTTTATTTGTCCCCATGAAGAAAACTGCTCATAAATCACGCAGAATTAAGTATTTTGAACATGTAAAATGCAGATTGTTTCCGAAGCCTTGGGTTTAGGGGGATGGTTGGGGCTAAGGGGATCGAATTTAAATATGTACAATATAAACATCCTTACAGCTATGAGAAGTCCCAATAAGGATAGCTGTACAAGTTTGTGTCTGTGTGAGTGTGTGTGTGTGTGTGTGCTTAAAAGCCACTTTTGTCCAAAAAGCTCAAATGCTAACAGTGATCAAAGATTGGACTTAACATACCGTATGTGATAATAACACACTTCAAATCTGCAAAAAACAAAAAAAAGAAAAGTAAATCAAATAAGAATAAAAGTAAAATAATAATAATGAAAATATGAATAGCAAATAAAATGATCAATAATTATAAATAAAAATAAAAGTTAAAAGTTAAAATATTTTCTTAAATAAAAAAAATTATTATATAATAAATAAAATAAAAATAATAAATAAAAATAATAATAAATAAAAATTTTATTAAAAAGTTAAAATAAAAAATGTAAAAAATAAATAAAAATGTACTTAAAAAAATTATGATTAAAAATTGAATAAAAATTTAATTTTAAAATTAAAAATAAGAAGATTTAAAAATAAATTAATTAATAAATAAAAATTTAAAAGAAAAATAAATAAAACAATAACAAATAAAAATAGCAAATAAAACAAAAAAAATTATTAAAATTAAATTATATTTTTTTATTAAAAAATCATGAATAAAAATGAAAATAAATTAATTAATTAATTAAATAAAAAATAAATTATTCAAATAATTAATAATAAATAATTAAAATAGTAAACAAAAATACAATAATAAACATACAGTTTATGATAATAACACACAACAAATCTGTAAAAAGATTTTTTTTAATTAATTAAATAAAAATAAAAGTAAAATAATAATAATGAAAATATAAATAGCTAATAAAATGACAAATAATAATAAAAAAATAAGAGTTAAAATAAAAGTTAAAATACATTTTAAATAAAAAAATTTAATAAAATTATAATAAATAAATTAAAAATAATAAATAAAAATAATAATAATAATAAATAACAATTAAATTAAAAAGTAAAAATTAAACATGTAAAAATGTAAAAAAATTAATAAAAATGTAAAAATAAATCAATACTTTAAATAAATAATAATGAATAAAATTAAATAATAAATAAAAATAATAATTAACAATAAATACAAATTTAATTAAAAAGTAAAAATGTAAAAAAATGAAAAAAATTAAGTAAATAAAAATAATAAATAAAACAAAAAAATAATAATACAAATACAATAAATAATAAATAGATACAATTAAATAAAAAATAAATAAGAAAACTAAAATAAAGAAAACAAAGAAAGAAAAAAAAACACAAAGCAGATTATTTTGCTGACATTTACTGTTGTAAAAGGCATTAACAATCTGATTATGAATTGAAATTTGCAAAGTGAGAGAGAAAGACTAAACATCAGTTAAAGAACTAGATTTTCACATTTTCTGCTATCTACAATATATCCGTGGCTCATTAAGAGTAAGCCTACAGGATTTCTTCGCCTTATATGTTGTGACCTAGTACCAATGTCACTTCACTGCCATTCACAAATCCACTCTGATAGCCTCATGGGATAGTAACATGTCCATTAGATGCACACTTCAGAATCCCAGCCAAAGTATACTATAGGTAATCAGGGTATTTAGTGTATTTTATAAGTGCTGTGAATACAGATATACCAGCTTGGTCAGAAACGCACAGAAACAGTCAGTTGGCATTTTTGTGTGGAGTTTGCATGTTCCTCTGGGTGCTCCGGTTTACCCCACAGTCCAAAGACATGCGGTACAGGTGGATTGGGTAGGCTAAATTGTCCGTAGTGTATGAGTGTGTATGGATGTTTCCCAGAGATGAGTTACAGCTGGAAAGGCATCCGCTGTGTAAAACATCGGCTGGATAAGTTGGCAGTTCATTCCGCTGTGGTGACAGATATGGTAAATATTTAAAAAAGTAAGTTCTGCCTTTCTTTGGATTCTGTCTAAATCCTACATGGTGGTGTGTAAGATTGCGTTCATCCAAATAACGAAAAACTGGGGGAATTTTTCTTGCTCTGATAAAAAGTACTTATATATTGAAAGGGCTATATAAAGGAGGGCTAATCATTTTGCCTTCAACTGCAATTGTTCCAATGGTGTAAACTATTGATCCTAAGTAAATAAATACATGTATAATAGATAACTTATGTATCTGTAAAATATCCTCATACACTAGCCGGCCACTTTGTTAGGTACAGCTCTGTCCAGCTGCTTGTTAACGCAAATTTCTAATCAGCCAATCACATTGCAGCACCTCAATGCATGTAGGCATGGTCAAGACAACCTGCTGCATTTCAAATCCAGCATCAGAATGAGGAAGAAAGGGGATTTAAGTGACTTTGAATGTGGCATAGTTGTTGGTGCCAGGCGGGCTGGTCTGAGTATTTCAGAAACTGCTGATCTACTGGGATTTTCACGGACAACCATCTCTAGGGTTTTCAGAGAATGGTCCAAAAAAGAGAAAATATCCAGTGAGCGGTAGTTCTGTGGGCGCAAATGCCTTGTTGATGCCAGAGGTCAGAGGAGAATGGCCAGACTGGTTCCAGCTGATAGAAAGGCAACAGTAACTCAAATAAGCACTCGTTACAACCGAGGTTTGCAGAAGAGCATCTCTGAACGCACAACACGTCCAACCTTGAGGCGAATGGGCTACAGCAGCAGAAGACCACATCAGGTACCTGGTTGAATCTATGCCACGAAGGATTAAGGCAGTTCTGAAAGGGGGTCCAACCCTGTACTAGTAAGGTGTACCTAATAAAGTGGCCGGTGAGTGTACATTGTTATTATGATTTTTTTGGTCATAAAAATAATTTAAGACCTTTTTAGCATGAATGAAACATTAAGAAAATACTGTAAATATAAAAAAAAAAAAGTAAGCTCTGTTATTCATTGTCCAGTCGTGTGTTTTTGTTGAAAAACTCATTGCGAAACAACATTTGTACTGTTTTGAGGTGGAACATTGAAGATGTTGGCAGTGAAAGTAAAAGGGCCTGCAGAAATGAGCCTTGCTGTTCAGAGCTGTTGGTAAATATGCTTTAAACAGACTTTGCAACACATCATAATGATGCATAATTGATGAGGATGAAGACTTTCTGTAGAAACTCTATAGGCTCTATCGATATAATCAATATGAGACAACATATCAGAGCACTATATGATGATCACTTGAGTGTGTTGTTCAGTCTCACGCTGTTCTCTGCTGCCTGCTTGTTCTCTTTATAATCATATTCTTCTTTTCTGTCTGCTAAAAATCATTCATTCATTAATTTTCCTTTGGCTTAGTCCCTTATTTATGGGGGTGGCCACAGCGGAATGAACCGCTAACTATTCCAGCATATGCTTTACATAGCGGATGCCCTTCCAGCTGCAACCCAGTACTGGGAAACACCCATATGCTCTCGCATTCACACACACACTCATACACTACAGCCAATTTAGTTTATTCAATTCATCTATAGCGCATGTGTTTGGACTGTGGGGGAAACCAGAGCACCCAGAGGCGACAGTGTTAACCACTGTGTCACCGTGCCGCCCAATTTGAAAACATGTATATTTGTATGTAAATTGATAATTATGTTATTTAATTATTATTATTTTCTTTTCTCTTTTAATCCTCCTTGATAAGGAATGTGAAGTGATTTTGTTCTATGCTGGTTCTTCTTAATAAAGCAAAAAAAAAAAATGTATTGACTGATATTTGATTGATTCCCTAAATCAAAAATGACTTCATATTAGGCCTTTATTGCACATTGCATTTGTTTTTTATTAGTTTATTATTCATTATCTTACATTTGAGCTTTTTCAAATTGGCATTCTTTGCCTATATAATCCCGTTTCCTCTAAATGGTACGGTACGGTATGGTTCGGTACGCTTTTATGGCCGTTTCCACTGTCAAAAGGCGTACCGAACCAAACCGTACCGTACCACTTTTTCCAACACAATCTCACGGCAATTCGTAACTTTTTGATTTAGTGGCTAATTCGTATGAATTCGTACGATCTAATTCGTACAACTTGATACGATTTGCTCATCCCCCAATGACGGTTGGGTTTAGGGGTGGGGTTAGGTGCCACGCCTCCTTTTTAAAATCATACAACTGAATTCGTACGAATTAGCCACTAAACTGACAAAACGTAAAATACTTACGCTTTCTCGTGAGATCAGGCTGCTTTTTCGGCACCCTTTGCAAATGGTACCAAGGGAACCAAAGAGATGAACTACATGCGCAGCCGAACGCTATCAGTTTACAGGGATACTTCATTCGCTCACGCAACAAGCCAGAATGAAAACAAAGAAACCGCCATGTTTTAAAAACACAGCCGAGAGATTACACCGTAATAATATATACATATAATAATGAGCCATGGTCGACCCGAGCCTAAACAAACCTTGTCATCATCTTGATGAAGAGCCACAAAGCCAAGAAGAACAAAATCTGCTGTGTCCTGTTGTTGTTTTACGAGCCCGTCTAAAAGTGCGAGCAGTTTCACTTTGTCCAGAGAGCTTGCGATCGTGCCTATATTTGAAATAACGAACTTTTTGAGCTCATATTAATAACGTGCTCAAGATCATTGAAGCGTTCTGATATCCGATCCTGTCAGAAAGGAACAAACGCGAGAGCGAAGCGCAAAAACACAAAGGAGAAGCCGGGAAAAAAAGCAGCAAATGATGCGTCTGCAACCTAAAACATGAACAAACTGCCATGTTTAACCATGTTTAACTGCCATGTTATTATCATCACCTTTTGGACTATTATGAACTCGGAATGACGGAATTACTTTCTAAACAGGTTACATGTGCTGCTGAAGATTAAAGACACAGATGAGAGGTTTGCACTGACTGTGGGCTATACTTCATGTTGTTTTACCTAAATAAAGACTAAATGTATGTTGTGTGTAGTTTTTCTGTAATTGGTAACATATCAGAGACTGTAAGGGTGTGTATGTGTTCACATACGTTGCATTTATTTATTTATTTTATATAATCGCAGACTTTACAGTTGGCTGTTTCGCACTGTCATTGATCTGCAGTTATAATCAAATCATGTTCATAGAAAGGTCAATAATGAACATTTATACACAAGTATTTATGTGTATAAAGCATCTATTTTGTGAGAAGTGCTTCTCATATGATATGTGAGCGACCCGTACAGCTTTACTTTGACATTTCCTCGAGCGAGAATGACGTCGACTGAAACTTTCTGTCATACACCACGCCCACCAACCATTGGTACCCTTTTAGCAGTGGAAACGCAAGTCTGATAAAGGTGACCCGTACCAACCCGTACCGTACCATACTGTACCTCTCAGTAGAAACGAGCCATAAAAGTCACGAGGCTTGGCACTAAAACTTGCTCATTTACTGTAGTTTTTAATGCAACTTTTCACAGTAATGCCCTGTTCATTTCTTCCTAAATTAATTTCAAACACAATCCTTTAATGAGAGGCACTTCAGTCAAGTGTGTTCAAGCGGAGAGAGCATCTCTGAACGCACAACACGTCCAACCTTGAGGCGAATGGGCTACAGCAGCAGAAGACCACATCAGGTACCTGGTTGAATCTATGCCACGAAGGATTAAGGCAGTTCTGAAAGGGGGTCCAACCCTGTACTAGTAAGGTGTACCTAATAAAGTGGCCGGTGAGTGTACATTGTTATTATGATTTTTTTGGTCATAAAAATAATTTAAGACCTTTTTAGCATGAATGAAACATTAAGAAAATACTGTAAATATAAAAAAAAAAAAAGTAAGCTCTGTTATTCATTGTCCAGTCGTGTGTTTTTGTTGAAAAACTCATTGCGAAACAACATTTGTACTGTTTTGAGGTGGAACATTGAAGATGTTGGCAGTGAAAGTAAAAGGGCCTGCAGAAATGAGCCTTGCTGTTCAGAGCTGTTGGTAAATATGCTTTAAACAGACTTTGCAACACATCATAATGATGCATAATTGATGAGGATGAAGACTTTCTGTAGAAACTCTATAGGCTCTATCGATATAATCAATATGAGACAACATATCAGAGCACTATATGATGATCACTTGAGTGTGTTGTTCAGTCTCACGCTGTTCTCTGCTGCCTGCTTGTTCTCTTTATAATCATATTCTTCTTTTCTGTCTGCTAAAAATCATTCATTCATTAATTTTCCTTTGGCTTAGTCCCTTATTTATGGGGGTGGCCACAGCGGAATGAACCGCTAACTATTCCAGCATATGCTTTACATAGCGGATGCCCTTCCAGCTGCAACCCAGTACTGGGAAACACCCATATGCTCTCGCATTCACACACACACTCATACACTACAGCCAATTTAGTTTATTCAATTCATCTATAGCGCATGTGTTTGGACTGTGGGGGAAACCAGAGCACCCAGAGGCGACAGTGTTAACCACTGTGTCACCGTGCCGCCCAATTTGAAAACATGTATATTTGTATGTAAATTGATAATTATGTTATTTAATTATTATTATTTTCTTTTCTCTTTTAATCCTCCTTGATAAGGAATGTGAAGTGATTTTGTTCTATGCTGGTTCTTCTTAATAAAGCAAAAAAAAAAAATGTATTGACTGATATTTGATTGATTCCCTAAATCAAAAATGACTTCATATTAGGCCTTTATTGCACATTGCATTTGTTTTTTATTAGTTTATTATTCATTATCTTACATTTGAGCTTTTTCAAATTGGCATTCTTTGCCTATATAATCCCGTTTCCTCTAAATGGTACGGTACGGTATGGTTCGGTACGCTTTTATGGCCGTTTCCACTGTCAAAAGGCGTACCGAACCAAACCGTACCGTACCACTTTTTCCAACACAATCTCACGGCAATTCGTAACTTTTTGATTTAGTGGCTAATTCGTATGAATTCGTACGATCTAATTCGTACAACTTGATACGATTTGCTCATCCCCCAATGACGGTTGGGTTTAGGGGTGGGGTTAGGTGCCACGCCTCCTTTTTAAAATCATACAACTGAATTCGTACGAATTAGCCACTAAACTGACAAAACGTAAAATACTTACGCTTTCTCGTGAGATCAGGCTGCTTTTTCGGCACCCTTTGCAAATGGTACCAAGGGAACCAAAGAGATGAACTACATGCGCAGCCGAACGCTATCAGTTTACAGGGATACTTCATTCGCTCACGCAACAAGCCAGAATGAAAACAAAGAAACCGCCATGTTTTAAAAACACAGCCGAGAGATTACACCGTAATAATATATACATATAATAATGAGCCATGGTCGACCCGAGCCTAAACAAACCTTGTCATCATCTTGATGAAGAGCCACAAAGCCAAGAAGAACAAAATCTGCTGTGTCCTGTTGTTGTTTTACGAGCCCGTCTAAAAGTGCGAGCAGTTTCACTTTGTCCAGAGAGCTTGCGATCGTGCCTATATTTGAAATAACGAACTTTTTGAGCTCATATTAATAACGTGCTCAAGATCATTGAAGCGTTCTGATATCCGATCCTGTCAGAAAGGAACAAACGCGAGAGCGAAGCGCAAAAACACAAAGGAGAAGCCGGGAAAAAAAGCAGCAAATGATGCGTCTGCAACCTAAAACATGAACAAACTGCCATGTTTAACCATGTTTAACTGCCATGTTATTATCATCACCTTTTGGACTATTATGAACTCGGAATGACGGAATTACTTTCTAAACAGGTTACATGTGCTGCTGAAGATTAAAGACACAGATGAGAGGTTTGCACTGACTGTGGGCTATACTTCATGTTGTTTTACCTAAATAAAGACTAAATGTATGTTGTGTGTAGTTTTTCTGTAATTGGTAACATATCAGAGACTGTAAGGGTGTGTATGTGTTCACATACGTTGCATTTATTTATTTATTTATATAATCGCAGACTTTACAGTTGGCTGTTTCGCACTGTCATTGATCTGCAGTTATAATCAAATCATGTTCATAGAAAGGAACATTTATACACCAGTATTTATGTGTGTAAAGCATCTGCTTTGTGAGAAGTGCTTCTCATATGATATGTGAGCGACCCGTACAGCTTTACTTTGACATTTCCTCGAGCGAGAATGACGTCGACTGAAACTTTCTGTCATACACCACGCCCACCAACCATTGGTACCCTTTTAGCAGTGGAAACGCAAGTCTGATAAAGGTGACCCGTACCAACCCGTACCGTACCATACTGTACCTCTCAGTAGAAACGAGCCATAAAAGTCACGAGGCTTGGCACTAAAACTTGCTCATTTACTGTAGTTTTTAATGCAACTTTTCACAGTAATGCCCTGTTCATTTCTTCCTAAATTAATTTCAAACACAATCCTTTAATGAGAGGCACTTCAGTCAAGTGTGTTCAAGCGTCTGCCAAACATCTATGCCAATACAGATATTGTGCAGTACATTGTTTTACATTTCCGGGTTTCTCAAAAGCAGAAGTCGACATAGTTGATAAACTTAGAGCAGAGTGAATGAGAGAGTACAACTAATATTTTTTTTTACAATCTTATTTGCTCAAATAATAAAAGAAAAACTCCACAACGGTGTTATCAAGACTTTCAGAAAAAGGAAAAAAATAGTGTGAGACTGATAACGGCAGCCAGAAAAGAGAATAACGTCAAATTTACTGTCCCGACCGCATAAACACTGCATTACAAACACCTTGCAAAAGTGTTTTTTGTAATTCAATGCATAGAAGATATAGTAAATACATACATACATTAGGGGTGGGCGATATGACCTAAAATTAATATCACAGTATTTTTCATCTTTTGAACGGTGACGGTATAATATCATGGTATTACTTTCAATAGCAAAATAATATACATCTCAAGGAAGAACGGACAAAAGAAAGTCTCACTTCTATCACTCTTTAAAAGTTTTGGTTTGGGTCATTGTAAATCCTCAGTCTCGTTATGAGCTGATCTTCATTTCTCTGTGTTGGTGGAATAAAGCAGGCGAGTCAGCCGCACCAATTTATGAGCAGACAGAGCAGGATTCTCATGATGACCACCAGCGCAATTCCGCTCTTTGTTATGAGCCGTAGTTTCAGTGTAAACTTAGTAAAGGTGAGTTTCTTTGGCGATGTGTACAGTGTTAGATTTTATATTTAGCGGACATTTGCGCTGAACACGCGGTGAATGCAACGCATCGAGATTCGGGCACCTTCTCCGAAAACACTCGATTGATCTCAGCTGGCGGATCAACATTTACCTCATGTCATGATCGCTGTCATCTGCGCCATTATTATTATTATTACAACTTTAGGTGAGGTTTGCAAACCTGTGCACTTTTCACTCTTCAGCCGTTTGCATTTCCTGCAGTAACAAAAGCTCCCTGTTATCTGACAGCGGGAAGCGTTGAGTGACTGACAGCTAATATGAACCAATACAGCAGCAGGGTAGACCGATTCAGCAAGTTTTTAGAGAAAATCAAATCAGATTGCACAACAACCATTACATTCAGACACACAAATGCTCCCAAATATATTATGAGGGCGCATAGATTAAATTTCGGGCGCTCATGCGACCAAAATGGTTGCAATTTCGAGCCCTGTAGTATAAGGACAGGTATTCAGACCACAACTGAACGTTTGAAGAAAATTGAATGCCTTATTATTTAGAATTAGCTATTATTGATGTAAATGCAGCCGTTCAAGCCGCGCAAAATTGATTTATTACGGTATTGACGGTATTAGAAAATCCATGTCGTAGCGCAATGTCACACCGGTGATGACTATGACACCGGTGTACCGCCCACCCCTAACATACATACATACATATAAATGTACATACATTTTAATAGAATCAAAATATTTAAGAGAAGATGAATGATCAGACACTTAAATGCGTCTCGCTCTTTTTCAGAGCATTCAGTCGCGCCACACCATCATGTTTCCCAAGGTCATCATCTCAGCCACTATCTGTGTCTCAATCTATTGCACAGGAAGTATATCGACCCTGCTGAAATCCCAGCGAACTGACACGGAACGGAGCAGAGTTGCAGCCACAGATCATCCTAAACAACACAACACATGCGCATTCATCTGCAGCTGAGCAAATCCATGTCAACCTTGCCATGAAAAAAAATCAAGCTTTCGCCAAAATATCTCAGCGAAAGACCATACACATCAAAAGCTACTGGTCAGCCCACGTTTCAGGAAACATTCAAACAACAAATCGCTTGTCAACCAACATCCAAGCATGCTGAAGACCTGAACAGTGAAGAAGCTTTACTTTATATCCAAATAAAAGAAAGATATCCAAAGATACATTTTCAAGTTGTAAAGAAATCAGCAGAAGTCAATAATTTATTTTAATTAATTAGCCGGACATGTTTACCGTTCCAAAATATTTTAAATGTTTCCTCAAATACACTGTGTTCAATTGAGAAAACAAAACCCAAACACAAACACCTAAAACAAACCAGTATTTTTTGCTCATCTAGAGCAGGGGTGGGCAAACTCGGTCCTGGAGGGCCGGTGTCCTGCACAGTTTAGCTCCAACTCTGCTCAAACACATCTGCTTATAGATAATTAGTGATCTTGAAGACACTGATTAGCATGTTCAGGTGTGTTTGATTAGAGTTGAAGCTAAACTATGCAGGACACTGGCCCTCCAGGACCGAGTTTGCCCACCCCTGATCTAGAGAATGCTTCTTGATTTAAGCATTTTTAGACATTTAGACTAGAACCGAGACAAAGAAAATCACTTTTTGCAGTGTAAAAATCATGTAAATATCTTACTATTATTTTCTAGACAGCAACAAATGCAGAAATGTGATCTACAGTTAGGCATGTGCCGGTATCACATTTTCATGCTGCGATTAATTGATTGAGCTTTTATCACGGTATACGGTATTATCACGATATTGTAATTTTACTAGAGAAACAGGTAAAAAAACACAAAAAACTTCAGTTTCGTCAACTTAGTAACTTTAATAACTTTTTAATTAACTAAAAGTACTTCAAACATTTAAATACAAATAAATATAAATAAAACAATACACAATATAAAAGTAAACTTGAGCAATTATATCAAAGTGAATGTGCAAAGGGAAACCGTCTTCGATCAGCAATCCCTCTGCATTTTTTTGGAACCCAAAATATTTCCAAACCTCTGACTTTTTTTTTTGAAGGGGGATAAATTGTCGGCAGCGTTCCTCCTTCCGCCATGCTTCTTCTTCGTGTGAGGATTAGAGAGCGGTGGCAGCGGCGGCGCGCACACAGTGCTTCTATATGCAGGGATTGTTTACATCAGAGTGCGCATCAGTTCTGCGCAGCATATACGCAGTGTTTCTTCAAGCGGTTGATGGAAAATAAGCTGAAGGGGGATAAATTGTCGGCAGCGTTCCTCCTTCCGCCATGCTTCTTCTTCGTGTGAGGATTAGAGAGCGGTGGCACGCACTGCATGCACACAGTGCTTCTACATGCGGGGATTGTTTACATCAGAGTGCGCATCAGTTCTGCGCAGCATATACGCAGTGTTTCTTCAAGCGGTTGATGGAAAATAAGCTGAAGGGGGATAAATTGTCGGCAGCGTTCCTCCTTCCGCCATGCTTCTTCTTCGTGTGAGGATTATAGTGCGGTGGCAGCGGCGGCGCGCACTGCGTGCACACAGTGCTTCTACATGTGGGGATTGTTTACATCAGAGTGCACATCAGTTCTGCGCAGCATATACGCAGTGTTTCTTCAAGCGGTTGATGGAAAATAAGCTAAGGCGCGTTCTAAGAATATAAATTCGGAATTATTATTTTTTACGGTATTTTGAAGTGCCCGCGATAACAATATCGTGCATATTCATTACCGTGATTTATCGCATTACCGAATACCGGCACAAGCCTATCTACAGTTCTCAGCATATGTAAGTACACCCCTCACAAATCTCTCATTTAAATTCATATCTTCTATAGGATGCTTTACAATATTATATTTGTGCTTATACACTAGTTTAGTCAGTACTGAAGCCAAATCTGGAGCTTATCTAACAAAATAACTTATGATAATGGTTCAATGGATAAAATATTAAATAGCATTTTCAAAAATAGCAAAAATCAAGAGAAATAAAAAATATATACAGTTCGGTTGAAATGTTGTAGCTTGTAAAAAATTGTGCAATATTTTGCATGAATTTAAATGTATTATCTTTCCATTTCTAAAGATGTGACTAAAATATTATTTTAATAAATATATCTGTTTTGTTCAAATGTACCAGTATATATTCCCCTTATTCACTGAGAAATGGATAAAAATATTCATTTTTAAAATGGGGTGTGATCACAAATGCTGAGCACTGTATATTGTTGTGTTAGCATTCACTACACGTTCACATCGCCTTATACAGTATGTGTTCAGCCCTTACTGTGGAGAGCCATATTGGCACAAAATGTTTGCCAGCATCCAATGTTTACGCATGTGTGCATCTGCAAAAAGACAGGTGGCTTTATATGGCATCCAACCATAAATCACGCCTCTCTACTGTACTGTACTCTGCTGTACTGTAGCGGAGATGTACAGTAATGTCATGAACGCGCGCGTTTACACATACAGTACACACACATGCAGTACAATCCGTCCTCATTCATTCACTTCAATCTATTAACCAATCAAAATGAGTATTTATTCTCTGAGTAAAAGCATCTCACCATGCAATTCTAATGTTTAATAGACGTCAAATAAACATCTAAACGTAGATAGCTTGGTTAAAACAAGGCTGAATCATTGAGGTAGTCTAAAGTTGGTTTTATATCCGCACATTTGGACTTTCTTCTTAATAATATCATTTCAGAAAAGTATGACTTGCAATTTCTAAATATAGAAACCATATTAGCAGCCAACGACTATCATTATTCAATGACAACATTACTCAAAGTCAATTAAATAGTGCTAATGCTATTCTTAAATGCGATTTCAGACCCAATATTTAAATTAGCATGATAAACAATGGGACCGCTAAATAAACGATTGTGCGAATATAACAGCAACTTTACCTCAATGGATAAATTCAGTTCGTCAGTGAAGATCTAATAGAGAATAGCCAAAATCTAAAATCTAATAGTCCAAAAATTAGACTAGTCATCGAATACAGGGCTTTATATGCTTATGTCAGGCGCAGGGGCGTAGCAACCGTGGGGGACGGGGGGGGGGGGGGGGGGGGGGGGGGTGGGGGTGCGGGGGGTACGTCCCCCTCACTTTTATATACAGACCATTTAGAAACAGGTGATTAATAATTATATGAATGTATGATCACATACAGCTGTCCCCTCCAATTTTAAAATGTCTGCTACGCCCCTGGTCAGGCCCATAGTCAGGGGGGGTTCGGGTGGTTCACCCCCTTCTGACAAAGTCCAGAATTTGGCTCATATAGGAGCTCATTTGTCCCATTTTTGAGTGTGCCATCGTAAATAGTGAAAATAACCAATTGAAGAAGGCTTTTATTATTTAACTGGACAAATTCTGACTGAGAAAATGAGCTGGCCAGTTTGTTTTTTAATTTAAAACAAGTTTTAACAGATTCCCAATTTTATGTGTGTTGTTTGTTTGTTTTTATGATGGATGATAATAAATTAGCATTTTTAAATTTGGTATTTTTTCGTTCATCTAAAGATTTAATCTCATTACATTATGCATAAAATCTAATAATTTAAAGTTTAAATGCACATTTGTAAATAAACGTACATTTTTGTAAACAAAAAATAGTATGATAAGCAATTTGACAAAATCTAGGAAGTATTTTTGTTGCATCAAAAAGTGTGGTGATGATAACCACCCAACACGCTAATCCTAAAATGATTAATAATGTCACTTAAATTAATAATGTCACTAAAATGCAGTATTTAAACCTCGAATAACTGCAAAAAGAATCTAATAAGGCCTGTATGTATTAGATTTTCACTGACAGACCAAATTAAGCCTTGTTTTAGCCACGCCGTCTACGTTTAGATGTCTGTTTGACTACAATTAAACTATTTAGATAGGCTAGGCTATTTACTATTAAGCTGACTATGTTTAGACGTCTATCAGACATCTATAAGACTTCTTTAAAAAAAAACAATTAAATTGCTTGGTATTTTTTCATTGACATGCCGTAAGAACAGTAAGAACTGAGATGAAGAGAAAGTCCCGGCTTACCTTACAGCCAAACATAAGCGAAAGCGTGCGGTTGCTACATATAAGTTTACACTGGCACATCACCGGAGAAAAGCACTTGAGGTTTCTCAGAGGAGGAGACATCACGTCGACACCCATAGACACAAAAACACGGCGAAAACAGCCGTGGTATGAGCGTTTAATCAGTGGAGCAGCGCTGAAACTCTTTCATCCTCAGAGCTGCTGATGCTGAGTGGATGAAGAAGAAGATGATGATGAGGAAGAACTGGCGGGAGGAGTTTAGTAAATGACCGCGCTACATAAACACTGGTGGTGAGTGAACTACGCCGACCAGTGGACTGTGAATCTCTGGCTCTCACTCGACGACGCTTAATTAGCATTAGCAAATAATAATCACAATTACCCATATTTACATACTTTAGCGCTTTTCTGGACACTTAAACAGCTTTACATATTTTTGGCGGGAAACTGGTTTACGGCGAAACAGTCACAGAAAAAAGCGTCATCGTAAAAAAGATAATAAATGAATGAATTATTTAATTAATTAAGTAAACAAACACAACTGAACCAACTATATACGCTTGAAAGCAAAATTATTAGCTCTCCTGTTAAATGTTTTTTTTAAACATTTCCAAATTGATGTTTAACAAAGCAAGAAAATATTTTTTATTATTATTTATTTTATTATTAATAATAATATATTATTATTATTATTATTATTATTATTATTATTATTATTATAAATATTTCTTATTTTAGTTTGGCTGGAATAAAGGTATTTTAATATTTAAAAATAATTTTAAGGTCAATGTTATTAGCAGAAATATTTGTTTCAATTCATCTAATAAATATTAATATTAATTATTATTATTAAATATTTTAAATGTATTTTACACTGAATACTAATACCTTGCAAAATAACTAATAAGATCATCATAGCAAACAATAAAATAAATATGTATTAG
The DNA here is from genome assembly GCF_903798145.1 of Danio aesculapii. NCBI lineage: Eukaryota > Metazoa > Chordata > Actinopteri > Cypriniformes > Danionidae > Danio > Danio aesculapii. The sequence continues at coordinate 69,987,902 of NC_079439.1, forward strand.
TTATTAAATTAATTATTTAATGTTTTTTTATCTCTTTATTAAACAGCACTTGAGAAATATTTGAAAAAACATGCAATTTTCACAGGAAGGCTGTACATATGTATTTCCAAAAATAAAATATTAGTTTATTCCAAATTTAAATAAAAAATCATGCTTAATTCAGTTTGTTAATATTATTTAGGTATTTTAAATAATTTGTTAAATGTATATATTAGGTAAATCACACAATTGTATTGCTGCCATAAAGGCGGGAAGAGTTGTGATGCATCACACGGCCATACAGAGAAATTGTTTCACTATCTGATTTCTTTTCGTGTGATTTCTTGTGATTTCATATTAGGTTTTGACAGAAACTACACTGTAAAAAATCTCATTAAATTATACAGTAGTCAACATCAAAACATTCATTAAAGTTGGGCCTAAAACCAACTGACTACTAATGACTAATACCAATATTTTTCAATAACATACAATATCAATATTTATTATTTATTAAAACATTAATTTATTTTACATAACAATATTTATGATAAACTTTAGATGTTGACTAGCCTACTATATTTTAATGCTTTTTTATTCCCATTTTACTTCCTCAGTTGCTTTTTTATGTTGTCCATTGAAACACACTGGAATCAACTGGAAATCATAGCAAATAACGTTTAATAAAATAAAATTATAATAATATTTTAAAAAGCGTGCTTACCATGGCAGATTTAAATAAGACATTATTTGTAATTAGCATAAATAACTCACTTTCACACACAGAGAAAAAAATGAATAAATTAAAATTGGCATAATGATGAATTTTCCATTTCAGCAGAAATATCTCACTAAACTGCAAACAGTACGATTTCCCATAACTAAGAATGCAGATTTGAGAGTCTGGTGAGGTGTTTGGAGGAATAAACAAACTGATAATGAGCGTACAGCGCCCTCTAGTGGCGTCAGCACGCAGTGGCCGCCTATTAGCGTGACCGCGCACGTCCTTCGCGGGCACAGTTCCTTTTCTCAGCGCGTTTTTTTTTTTTTTTTTTTTTTTTTTTCATTTATTTTATCCACTATTTCGTTATTTACTACACCAAACGACTCACTTATTGATTCCTAAGCTCTTGAGCGAGCTGTGACAGTGTGGGTCTGTCTCGGCAGCGCTGGAGATCCAGGTGAACTGGATTGTGAATTCCTCTCAGGAGCGACTGCGGACGCCGGTGACGTCACTGTACAGCAGACACACACTGCGGCTGCGCAGTGGCGCCAGGACATTCCGCTCAACACGTAAAAGTGATCACAAACCATTGGTACTGACAGAAAATCAAAAATCAGCTCGAGACGCGGACATACTTGCCCCTAAAGTATTTGAATGCTTAAAGATAGTTTTTTTTTACCCCCCAAAAAATTACACAATATAGTATTCTCCCTAAAAGTGGTTTTAAACATGAATTTCTTTATTGTGTTGGGCATAAAATACGTAGATTTGAAAAACATTAGAAACCCTTATAACCCCTGACCTCTATAGAAGAAAAAACAAATACCATGGAAGTCAATGGTTACAGGTTTTCAGCATGTTTCTAAATATCTTCTTTTGTGTTTAACGGAAGAAAGAAACCCAGACAGGTTTCTGACAAGTGAATGATGAGTAAATGATGACAGACTTTTCAGTTTTTGGGTGAACTATCGCTTTAAGCCACTTTCAAAATGTCTGAATGTCACTCCACAAGTCAAGTCAAGCTTTATTGTCATTCCGCTACATGTGTGGACATACAGAGGAACGAAATGTCATGTCTCGCAGGACAACGGTGCAACATAGATTAATCATAAACACAAACACAACACTGAACATAAGAGCTATTTTAAAAACCTATGCATAACAAGCATATGCTATAAAATACTTAAACCATACACATAAGACAGGCTATACAAGTACTTTTACATGAGACTGAACAAGTTAATAATGTTACAAAGTAAAGATATAATGAAAAGGTAATAAAGTGTTAAACCATGTGGCATTTGCAAATTAGGAGCCCACACGTTTCTTAAAATTCATGTTTTAAGAAAGCCCTTTGTATTACCATCTGCTCTCAAGGTGATTTTAGTAGATGTTAAAGGAAAACTCAAGTGCAGACAGGTGTTCAGAGCTAAATACTTAAAATTTTTTGTATTCTGTCTATCTATAAGCCTATTTAAAATCTAAAATCCCTTTTTTGTGTGTGTTTTAATGAAGAAATACTATTTATTCACCAGAAAAAAAGCAGTATGAACTGTTTCAATTTAAAATAGACTCAGAATGCTGAGTTTTTATACAGTGTAGAGTTTTTTATAGCTACACTGTAAAGTTATCCATAAATCCATAGATTTATCTTTTAGTTTTCCCCATTTATTTATGCTTTTGAAATGCATTATGGGACCTTGATCTTCCTTTCAACAACTTCGAAAAAGTGACTTTTATTAACATGTAGTGAAGTTTATTTCTAAACTAATTTCGAGAGGATCACACGCTTATGATTGCTTGCAGCCGGTCTCGCATTATTCAATTATGATTCCCCAATCAGACGATTCCTAAGCCACTATAAATACCCTCAGTTCCATATGACAGCCATCTTCATTTTGACGAATCCCCCCTTCCACCTCTACTACCCTCCTTTCCTCACAGCAAGAACGTCACTGGTTCTAGTCCTTACCAAGTCAACCAACGTTTCTGTGCCGAGTTTACACGTTCTCCCCGTGCTCACGTGAGTTTCCCCCGGGTTCCCCGGTTTCCTCCCACCGTCCAAAAACATGCAACTTAAGTTAATTCACTAATCCAAATCAGCACCATAGACATGCACCTAGTAGTTAGTTATCTCTTAAGAGCAATCACTGGCTGTTCACTAGCTACTACAGCAGGGGGAGTTCTTGAGATCTACCTGAGCTCAAACTCTCCTCCCCGGGCTCGAGGATCTTAAGAGTTCAGGGCTCTCTCCTGGGACAGCATGCCAAACAAGCTTTAAAATCAATCATCAGCTAAGTGTGAACTCTTGAATAATAGTTTAAAGTGATATATTGTCTTGGTTGGTGGTGGATGTTACTCTACAAAAACCTTATAATAAACTGCCAGTGTATATCAGCCTGATCTCACGAGAAAACGTAAGTATTTTACGTTTTGTCAGTTTAGTGGCTAGTTCGTTCGAATTCGTATGAATTCAGTCAAACGAAATTGTACGATTTTAAAAAGGAGGCGTGGCACCTAACCCCACCCCTAAACCCAACCGTCATTGGGGGATGAGCAAATCGTACTAAATTGTATGAATTAGATTGTACGAATTTATACGAATTAGCCACTAAATCAAAAAGTTACAAATTGCTGTGAGATTGTATATATATATATATATATATATATATATATATATATATATATATATATATATATATATATATATATATATATATATATATAGTGCTTCCCACAGGTTTGAAATATACTTCGGTGGTAGCTGGATTTAAATGTACTTTTTAATAAATAGTTAACTATATGCAACAAACAAAACAAAATTCGATTTTATCAATATTTAAATTTATTTAGAAACTGTTAAACACTGTTTCTTTTCAATCGGTTAAAGTAAAAAGAAAAAACACTATTTCTCTTACTTTTATGCTATTTAGGAGCCATGTGCACCCACTGACAGGTGAAATCTGCTTCTCTCTAAACAAGTTCAGGTAGCTTTATTGGCATGACATTTTGTACATTATTGCCAAAGTATTTTTGATGTATAAAATATGCTATCTACATAAACATAATCAAATTAATAAAATATACAGCAAATAAGAAATAAATTGACTTATGACTAAATTGTCAATAAAAGTCACTTTGTTAAACTGTAGAGCTGAATTTTTAACATCAAAAGTCGACAGAGCAGAGATTAAGGTCATATAATGCAAAGCACAACAGTAAATAAACCGAAAACAGTAATCACAAAATACGGAAACTGTTAATTAACAGATATTTTATACAGTGTAGCCTACAGTACATAAGAGATAATTGCAGATTACCACAATTTTATAGTGTTTAAAATAAATGTCGCATTGATATTTAATTTCATATTATGCTTAAACACTATATTAAGGGGCCACTACTAAAATACAATTGGTGTAGGATTTGTTCTGAAGCCTTTGTCACACAGAAATTACCAGTGCATTAATTCATTCATTTATTTTCCTTCGGCTTAGTCCCTTATTTATCAACGATCGCCACAGTGGAATGAACCGCAAACAGTGGAATGTCCTTTCAGCCGCAACCCAGAACTGGGAAACACCAATAAGGTGTGTCCCAAATCGCACTTATGCACTATTCTACGCTATTTTGTAGTATACATAGTTTAAGAAGTGTGTTCACACTGAAAACTCTAAAAATAAGTGCACTTTAATTACCCGGAGGATGCACTCATTCAGCCGGTAAAATGAAGAGTGTAATGAGGGACACTTCACGCACTCAAGGACCACAGGTTTGCTACGAAGTGGAAGGGGCGGAGCTATCGGGCACACATGTTGAATAACTTTATTTATTTTGGATGGTGGAAGCATAATTCTCCTATCAGAGTGATTATAGCGCCTCCTGATGGGGATTGTGGTTATACTCATGGCAGGTATTATTTAATAGTAGGGTAATGGTTTGAATTTCCGCTTAGTAAAATAACATCAGTGTTCCATTTGGGCCGACACTAACTTCATATACTAAGCTGTTGAGTGTGTAAGTGCATAAGTACGTAGTGAATGAGTGCATAGTGTACCATTTGAGATGCAGCTATACACTCTCGTATTCACATGCACACTCATACACTACAGCCAATTTAGTTTATTCAATTCACCTATAGCGCATGTGTTTGGATTGTGGGTGAAACCGGAGCACCAGGAGGAAACCCATGCCAACACGGGGAGAACATGCAAACACAGAAATGTCATCTGACCCAGCCGGGACTCGAAAAATATTCTTTCTACAGACTCAGAGTGGTTATAGTTTTCATATACAGTAGCATAAAAGCTGTTGGTCTTGTGGGCAGAGGTCCAGGTTTGTGTGGTGTTAACTGTGTGTATCTTTCCAATGGATCACTCAGTTTCCATGGATATCGATATGCTTGGAAACAAAGCATGCCATAATGTGAAGGCTGCAAAAAACACATCTCCTTCAGCCTCATGCACAGCTTTCAGTATTAACAGGGAACATAGGAAAAAAGCTATGTCCTTTAGGATAGGGCTATCGGTCCTTAAGGATGGGGCTATCAGTCTATTAGATTAGATTAGATTAGATTAGATTAGATTAGATTAGATTAGATTAGATTCAACTTTATTGTCATTACACATGTACAAGTACAAGGCAATGAAATGCAGTTTCGGTCTAACCAGCAGTGCAATAGCAGCAAGTGCAGGATACAGGTATAAGTTATAAAGTGCAGTTATAGAAAAACTATGGTGATATTTACAGATGGATGTACTATGAACATTATATACAGGTTGTATTAGCTATGAACAGCGATTTACAATAAATGGATATATGTACAGGATGCTATCAATAATCAGGAGTGTGCAGAGAGATAAACATAATTACAAATGTCCATGTGCAGTGGGTATGTACAGTTCAAATAAATGAATCATTAGGGGAGAGCTATCAGTGCTTTTGGGTGGAGTTATCAGTCATTTAGGGAGGAACTATCAGTCATTTAGGGTGGGGCTATCAGTCATTTAGGGTGGGGCTATCAGTCATTTAGGGTGGGGCTATCAGTCCTTTTGGGTGGAGTTATCAGTCATTTAGGGAGGAACTATCAGTCCTTTAGGGTGGAGCTATCAGTCATTTAGGGTGGGGCTATCAGTCCTTTTGGGTGGAGTTATCAGTCATTTAGGGAGGAACTATCAGTCCTTTAGGGTGGGGCTATCTGTCATTTAGGGTGGGGCTATCAGTCATTTAGGGTGGGGCTATCAGTCCTTTTGGGTGGAGTTATCAGTCATTTAGGGAGGAACTATCAGTCCTTTAGGGTGGAGCTATCAGTCATTTAGGGTGGGGCTATCAGTCATTTAGGGCAGGGCTATCAGTCTTTTAGGATGGAACTATCAGTCTTTTAGGGGGCGAAACTGTCAGTCAATTATGGAGGAAATAAATTATTTCGGGTGGAGCTATCAGTAATTTAGGGCAGGGCTATCAGTCCTTTCGTGTTGAGCTATCAGTCATTTAGGGTGGAGATATTAGCCATTTCGGGCGGAACTGTCAGTCATTTAGGGAGGAAATATAAATTATTTAGGGCGGAGCTATTAGTAATTAGGGTGGGTCTATCAGTCCTTTTGGGTGGAGCTATCAGTCATTTAGGGCGGAGATATCAGTCCTTTAGGGTGGAGCTAGCAGTCATTTACGGCGGGACTATTAGTCCTTTAGGGTGGAACTGTCAGTCATTTAGGGAGGAAATATAAATTATTTAGGGCGGTGCTATCAGTCATTAAGGGCAGAGTTATCAGTCATTTAGAGCGGAGCTATCAGTCCTATAGGGCAGGGCTAACAGTCCTTTAGGGCGGAGCTATCAGTCATTTAGGATGGTGCTATCATTCATTTAGGGCAGAAGTATCAGTCATTTAGGGCGGGGCTATGAGTCATTTAGGGCAAAGCTATTGGTCATTTAAGGCGGAGCTATCAGTCCTTTAGTGCGGGGCTATTAGTCATTTAGGACACAACTATCAGTGATTTAGGGCGGAACTATCAGTCATTTAGGGTGGAGGTGCCTATCAGTTTTTTCGAGCAGAGCTATCAGTCAATTAGGGCGGGGCTATCAGTTATTTAGGGTGGAGCTATCAGTCCTTTAGGGCAGAGCTTTCAGTCATTTAGGGCGAGGCTATCCGTCATTTAGGGTGGAGCTATTAGTCCTTTGGGGCAGAGCTATCAGCGCCTTGTCGGGAAAAACAACTCTAATTTTAATTAGATGTACATCCCGATATGGGAAAAATTACAACTTCGATTTCATGGTGACTTTAGAAAAGGAAAATAAATTTTGTGGTAATCCATACCATTGTAATCCACAGCATTCTGAATTTTAGCTTTCTCTTGTATGGTGGCTTTAAATGGTCTAAACACCTCTCAAAAATACTTTTTATGAATGCAAAATAACAGCAGAAAAAAAACTGATCCAAATTTTTTTATGATGGCAGTGTGTAAATACAATTGGCAAAGCAAGAGATCAGATATTTTTTAAACGTGATTTTACGGATTTATTTTTAAGGTGCGAACATTTCAAACGAAAACTTCAGATTCAGTGTGCAATGACCTTTACATTTACCTATACACCATTTCATACAGTAATAAAAGACTACTCAATCCTAACTTAACGTTAAAACAGCTACCATAACATCATTTATCAATATGTGGACCTCTTTGGGTTCTCACAAGAAATCGAAAATGTAAAATAGGAAATACATTAGGACCATTATTAACATTTACATCCCTCAAAATGCTCTATAAGCTATGGTGTGCTCCAAAACAATGACAAAAATCACATTTAGAAGATATATAAGCATCCAAAGCCTAAAGATTCTCACTTCCGGCTAAATAGATCAAGGATTATTTTGATGTCACCTCACACTAACACCCATCAATTTTGATTTCAGCATGATTTTTGTTGATCTCCTACACGTTTACTGCTCAAACGGCTCTGCTGAAGGACAGTAAACTCTGCAGCTGGCAGTTCATATTGTATTTTCCCCATTCGAGTGAAAGAGTGCAGAAAGGGGGACTCCTAGCCTGGAAAGCGTTGTCATGGCAACATCTGCAGGGGCGGGGATTCCCTAGCGGGTATGAGTTAGCAGCCTGTATATATATATGTATGTAAATATATATGTGTGTGTGTGTGTGTGTGTGTTTGTACGTCAGTCTTTATAAGCAGATATCCCATGCATAAACACCCACAAATCAATAAGAATGTATTCATTGTTCAGTCAAAGTAATCTGCAGACGCGCTATCAAATGCAATAACCAGTTCACAATAACACCACAGGAAGAATTCAGCATAAAAACAAGCCGATAAAATATTCATTAAGGGCACGTTTGTAAAAAGAAATGCATATTAAACTGCAACAGATACTGTATAAGACTGGAGGAACACATATAACATGTAAGACTGACAAAAGCTGCATCATTTATGTAAAGAAGGATAGACTTGAACATATGTTAACTGAGGGATGGTTTACATTAAAATATAAATATCATCATCATTTATTCACCCTAAAAGAGGATATTGTGAATGATGTTGGTAATTAAATAGCTGATTTACTGAAATATGTACTTATTTTGTTTTTAAGAGTTCACACTTAGCTGATGTTTGATTATAAAGCGTGTTTGGCATGCTGAGCTCTGAGCTCATAAGATCCTCGAGCCCGGGGCTCCCTCCCGAAAGAGGAGTTTGAGCTCAGGTAGGTCTCCAGAAATCCCCTGCTTATTAATAGTGAATGCAAATCATGAATAACTATGGAGATAAATATTGATGATTAATCGCTCGTCTATGGTGTCGATTTGGTTTGGTCAGTTTACTTATGTTCCATGTGTTTGGCCTGTGCGAGGAAAGCGGAGAGCCTGGGAAAAACCCACGCAAACACTGGGAGAGCATGTAAACTCCGCACAGAAATGTCAACTTGGCCAGGTAAAGACTTGAACCAGTGATATTCTTGCTGTGAGGCAACAGTGCTAACCATTGGGCCTCTGTGCCACCTTGTCAAGGAAAGGGGAGGAGTGGGGTGGAAGGCGGGATTCTTCAAGACGAAAATGGCTTCAAGAGTTCACACTTAGCTGATAATCAATAAAGCGTATTTGGCATGTTGTCCCGGAAGAGAGCCCTGAGCTTGTAATATCCTCGAGCCCAGGGCTCCCTCCCGTTAGAAGGGCGAGTGGGGAGTTCGAGCTCAGGTAGATCTCGAGAACTCCCCTGCTTGTCGCCGCATGAGAAGTGTAAACTAGGGTTGTTTTCGGTGATAATTTGGTTTAATCTATTGCTATGGTATATGTTTTTGGACGGTGGGAGGAAACCGGGGGACCCGGGGGAAACCCACGCGAACACGGGGAGAACATGTAAACTCCGCACAGAAACACCAACCAGCCCGATAGGAGGTTGAAGCAGCGGTGTTCTTGCTGTGAGGCAACAGTGCTAGCCACTGGGCCACCGTGTCGCCCTATCGGAAAAAAGAGGGAGGAAGTAGGGGTGGAAGGAGGGGCAAGCTTCAATACGAAGGTAACTGGAGTGAAAAACTCTGGTTATTTATAATGCTTCCGTAATCATCTAATGGGTCACATTACGGAGCTAATGAGGAGCCAGCCGTGTTGATCATAAGCACGTGATCCTCTCGAAATTAGTTTATAAATAAACCACACTAAGGTAAGATACTCTGGTTATTTATTGTGATTTAGGAATTGTCTAATTGGGGGTTTATAATTAGTTATAAATATAATTAGTTAAATTAGTTTATAAATAAACTTCACTTAAAAGAAGACTCATACAGGTTTGAAACAACTTAAGGGTGAATAAAATATGTGGTCGGTACATGTACATTTCTGCGGTGAACTACCCCTTTTGCACTCATTAGTGTTTAGCAATTCACTAAAATACACAAACCCTGTTAATAATCTGGGGTCCATTACATTTTTGAAATGTTTATTAAGTCTTAGGGAGGCGACACAGTGACTCAGTGGTTAGCACTGTCACCTCACAGCAAGGTTAATGGTTCGAGTCCAAAATCGAGTCCTTAAAATCTTCATACTGTCACAGGCCTCAAAAGCACATGCTAATGATCAATTATATGACAAAATCAACATCCTGTGATGGGTCTATTGCGAATGATCACATTGCGATACCGATACTGAACTGATATATTGTGCAAGTGGTTTCAAACCTTTATGACTCTCCTTTTTCTGTTGAACACAAAATATGTTATTTTGAAAAATTATTGACTTCAATAGCAGTAAAAACAAATATTATGAAAGTCAATGGTTACAGGTTTTCAGCATTTTTCTAAATATCTTCTTTTGTGTTTGACAAGAAAGAAACTCAAACAGATTTGTGAGAAGTGAAAAGTGAGTAAACGATGACAGACTTTTCAGTTTTGGGTGAACTATCACTTTAAGAAACATTTAACCTAACATTTAGACATAACTTTGTTGGAGAATGACTAAGCAGAAATGACTTTGTTACATCACTCATAATTACACCCATAATAAGTTTGATGTCATTATTTCTGAATAAACTCAAAATGTCAATAGAACTGTTTGAATGCTGGAATTAGAATGGTTTATTGAATATATACAAACATTAAAGGGCTAAAGTTCACCCAAAAATGAAAATTTACAATTATTTTATTCTTTCTCAGGTCATTTATATTAATAAGACTTTTTTTTTCTTCAGTAGAACATTAAAGAAGATTTTGAGCTGAATCTGTGGTCCTTGGAGATTCCTACAATGCAAGTCAATGGTTACCGTTTTTTAACTTTATTATTATTATAAAAAAAAGTCCATACAAATAAGTCCAAATCAATCCCGTACCTCCTAAATATACACTGAGGTCTTATGAAATTAAATCAGTCTGTGCAAGAAGTGAAACATTATTTTCAATATTATTAGCTTTAATACACAGCCTGGTCATACAGTTCTTTATGTGTCCATATGACATATGTGATGAAAGTGAAGATGTTTCGGCTGAAATGGTTGAGAATCAGAATCAGAATCAGTTCTTATCTGTGATTAACCAAGATGGAAACGATTATAAATTATGCATGAATCCATTCAGATAAATAAACTTGAACCGTTTTATAAAATTTTGCGATGCCTTTAAAGAAACATTTTATCATTTCAAATCGTCTTTGTATGTCGCCTGAACATTCTACTAGTTCTACCCTCATTAAATATGAAATACGTTAAGTAATCAAAACATTAATAATTATTAAAGTGATAATTCACTCAAAAAAAGACATTTCTGAGATCATAAACTCACCCTTCACTTATTCAAAAGTTTCTTCTGTTGAACACAAAATAAGATGTTTTGAAAAATGCTGCAGCTGCCCCCTAATGTGTGGAGCTGCAGCATTTTTCAAACTATCTCATTTTCTCATTTGACTATGAAAGTCGATGGATCACATGAACCAGCATTTGCCAAAATATCTTCTTTTTTCAGATAAAGGTTAAAACCACGAAATAGAATAAATGATGCAGTCATTTTTATTTTTGGGTGAACTGTCCCTTATAACAGCAATCAATAAATAATGTTTTTGTGCTGAGGTTTAATAGCATTACTGATAGTAAGGCCCACACGCAATCTGCGCGCGCAGAATTCTGCAGATTTTTAGCAGATTTTCTGCAGAATTCCGTAGATTTTTAGCCCATCATTAATTCTGTTTATTTACTTGTGTAAATGTGTATAAATCTATATTTATTCAGTTTTTAAATTAATTACAGTAATTTTATTGACTAATATGAAAATGTTCATCTGATTTATGTACAATGCAGTTTGTAAAGTAATATTTTCTGTCTTTTAGTAGAGATATTATATGAGAGACTTGCTTTGTTTACCAAATAAAGTCAATCTAATTGGATTTGCATTTTAAACATTAAATACAAGTTAAAAAGATATTATTTTTTATTTCACATATTAAGGTTTTAGTTATGATACTCACAAAAAATTCAGCAGAAATCTGCAGATTTTTAGCAAAATTCTCCCCAGAAATAGCAAACAATGTCCGCAGATTCCGTCTGGCCCTACTGATAGTTCACCGTTCACCCATTTAAAACCTATTAGACTTTAAAACCTGCTGAAAACCTGTAACCATTTCCTCAACATATCTACTTTTGTGTTCAACAGAAACTCGTAAAGGTTTTAAACCACACAAGCGTGAGTAAATATTGACTACATTTTAATTGCTGAGTGAAATAACCCTTTGAACACCAGATTTTTTGAACATTTCTGGAAGAATGTTAAGGGTGCAGCTGCAGCATTTTTCAAAATATCTTATTTTCCATAGTAATTTTTTCCTTTGGAAGTTGATGGAATCACATCAACCAGCATTTGTCAAAATATCTTCTTTTTTCAGAAAGAAACTCATAAAGGTTTTAAACCATGAAGGAGGACAAATGAGGTGATTTTCATTTTTGGGTGAACTACCCCTTACAACAACAATCAATGAATAATGTTTTTGTGCTGCTGTTTAAAAGCATTATTGAACTGATAGTTCACCTTTCTCTTGTTTACAACCTATTAGACATTCTTCCCTTGAACACAAAAGAAGATCATTTGAAGAATGCTGAAAACCTGTAACCACTGACTTCAGTAGTATTTGTTTTTCTACAGAAGTCAATAGTTTCAGGATTTTTTCAAAATCTCTTCTTTTGTTTTCAACAGAATCTCATGAAGATGTTAAACCACACAGAAGTAAGTAAATAGTGACCAGATTTTTGAGTAAATTAACCCTTTGAACACCAGATTATTTTAAACATTTCTGGAAGAATGTTAATGGGTGCAGCTGCAGCATTTTTCAAAATATCTTATTTTCCATAGTATTTTTTTCCCTACTATGGAAGTTGTTGGATCACATCAACCAGCATTTGTCAAAATATCTTCTTTTTTTCAGAAAGAAACTCATAAAGGTTTTAAACCATGAAGGAGGACAAATGATGAGGTGATTTAAATTTTTGGGTGAACCATCCCTTACGACAACAATCAATGAATAATGCTTTTGTGCTGTTGTTTTAAAAGCATTATTAAACTGATAGTTCACCTTTCACTTGTTTAAAACCTATTAGACTTTCGTCTCTTGATCACAAAAGAAGATTTTTTGAAGAATGCTGAAAACCTGTAACCATTGACTTCCATAGCATTTGTTTTTCCTACTATAGGAGTCAATAGTTTCACTCATTCCATCATATATTAATTTTCCTTCGGCTTAGTCCCATATTTATCAGGAGTTGCCACAGCAGAATGAACCGCCAACTAATCCAGCATATGTTTTACGCAGCGAATGCCCTTCCCTCCGCAACCCAGTACTGGGAAACACCCATACACTCTCACATTCACACACACACACACACTTATACAGTACGGCCAATATAGTTTATGCAATTCACCTATAGGGCAGGTCTTTGGACTGTGGGAGAAACCGGAGCTTTAAGGTTTAAGCACACAAGGGGAAGTAAATAGCGACTACATTTTAATTTTTGAGTGAATTAACCCTTTAAACACCAGATATTTTTGAACATTTCAGTAAGAATGTTTGTTCAGAGATGCTTGCCCTGTCAGTCAAGTTTCCTGTTCAGGTTAATCCACACCGACAGTCCCAGACAAACACCAGATTACACATTCTCAGACGTTCTACAAACACCAATTCATCATGGTCAATTGGGGAAAACAAGCTCCGACACCCAACACAATGTCTGTTGCTCATCTGTGTCTGTCAGTGCGCTGGGAATTGGTTTTCAGCTGGCTATAGTGCAGCAGTGTATAATATTTAATGCCACACACACTGAATGCTTTTCTTACTTCTATTTTTTGTCTTGTTTCTAGTGCAAATATCTACAAATTATTAAATCAAAAAGCACAAGCAAAACAAATTATCTTGTTTTAAGAAATAATAAGCCAAAACCTAGTGAGTTTTCCCTTAAAACAAGCAAAATAATTCACCAATGGGGTAAGAAAAACAATCTTGCTTTTCATTTTGACAAAAGATTATTGTCACGATCACCAGCGATCTAGCTGTTGCAGATCGCTCAAGAACTACAAGTCTGCCATTGATATGAACTACAAATCCTATAATGCATCTGACTCACACACCAGTTCCAGTTATCTCCCTGATTGCACACACACACACACAGCTGGAAGCTCCTGATAGACTGATTACGTGGACTATATATACTGCTCTCATTCTCACACACATTGCTGAGTCTTGTTAACTGTAAGTAAGCATTTCCTAGCAGTTTGCTTGGTTTGCCATTTGTGGTTTTGGACCCTTGTTTGTTTTACTGTTTAAGTTGTTTTGCCGCTTGCCTCGACTATTCGCCTGTTATACTGACCATTTTCTGGATTACCTGCATGCTCCTGTCTGTTCCTGTGTTAACCTTATCTGTACGACCATTCTGTTTAATAAACTGCACGTGGATCCCCATCTACCCTGATTCATTACAATTATTTTGCTTACACGCATTTACACGCAAAAAATGCTTCTTAATTTAAGAGTTTTTAGGTATTTGGAGTAGAAACAAGACATAAAAAGCAAATGGATTACCAAATGGCCAATGATTGCTTAATAAATTAAAGCATGAACAGCGGCCTGCATAAATGAGAACACAGATGCCGACAGATCTCTGTTTTAAATTCATATTTTCTGTAGGCTGTTATACAATAATATTTTTGTGTACACTCACCGGCCACTTTATTAGGTACACATGTCCAACTGCTCGTTAGCACAAATTTTTAATCAGCCAATCACATGGCACCAATTTAATGCATTTAGGCATGTAGACATGGTCAAGATGATCTGCTGCAGTTCAAACCGAGCATCAGAATGAGGAAGAAAGGAGATTTAAGTGACTTTGAACGTGGCATGGTTGTTGGTGCCAGACGGGCTGGTTTGAATATTTCAGAAACTGCTGATCTACTGGGATTTTCACGCACAACCATCTCTAGGGTTTACAGAGAATGGTCTGAAAAAGAGTAAGTATCCAGTGAGCGGCAGTTCTGTGGGCGCAAATGCCTTGTTGATGCCAGAGGTCAGGGGAGAATGACCAGACTGGTTCCAGCTGACAGAAAGGCAACAGTAACTCAAATAACCACTCGTTACAAATGAGGTCTGCAGAAGAGCATCTCTGAACACACAACACGTTCAACCTTGAGGCGGATGGGCTACAGCAGCAGAAGACCACACCGGGTGCCACTCCTGTCAGCTCAGAATAGCAAACTGAGGCAAAATTGGACAATAGAAGATTGGAGAAACGTTGCCTGCTCTGATGATTTCTGCTGCCACATTCGGATGGTCTGGTCATAATTTGGCATCAACAACATGAGAGCATAAATCCATCCTGCCTTGTGTCAATGGTTCACGCTGGTGGTGGTGGTGTAATGGTGTGGGGGATATTTTCTTGGCACACTTTGGGCCCATTTGTACCAATTGAACATCTTCTGATAGCTACTTCCAGCAGGATAACGCACCATGTCATAAAGCGTGAATCATCTCAGACTGTTTCCTTGAACATGACAATGAGTTCACTATACTCAAATGGCCTCCACAGTCACCAGAACTCAATCCAATAGAGCACCTTTGGGATGTGGTGTAACGGGAGATTCACATCATGGATGTGCAGCCGGCAAAGAAAAATTTACAAAAAAAGAATAATATAAAAGAAAGAAAAATATTTACACACACACACACACACACACACAAATATTTTATACAATATAGACATGTATATATTTATAAACACAAAAATACACACAGTATGCACAAATATACTTTGTAAATAAAAACTTTTGTTATGAATGGGATTAATCGTGGTATATACTTTACATTAGTGAGTACCAAAGCCAAACTAGAGTTAAATTAACAAAATAACTTAAGATCAGGGTCCAAAAGAAGTGAGACACTGCTCGCTGCAGAGCCATTTGAGCTCCAGCGAGAGGGAGCTTGAGCTCTCGCTCCTCCTCCTGTAAGCTGTTTCAATGCGTACACCCACCCCACCCCTAACCCCAACCCCAGTGACATCACTAATAGAAGAAGTGCAAGTGCAGGAGCACAAGCTCCCCCTTGCTGGAGCTCAGCTCTGCCCAAGTGGCTCTGCAGTGAGCACCACTTGAAAGAAGCACACCCCAATTAATGTTAATATTAAATACAATTTTAATAATAATAAAATAAAGAATATACATTTAACTGAAATTTTGTATTTTTTGCAGCACCTCATTAGAATTTAAATGTATTATTTTTCAATTACTACTTATGTTTGATGATTTTTATTTTATTTCATATACTGTACCTGCTTAATTTGTTTAAATGCACCAATATGGTCTATATTGACTGAGAAATTTATTTTAAAATATTCATTTTTTGAACTGGGTATGATGAGCATTATATAAAAATTCTAATTACCCTTTTTTACTGTCAGTCAGTTACTCTCAGTGGTCTCAGTAGTCTCTCAGTGGTCTAATTTGAATGTTCTCTCATGCATATTAGCATGTGTTTTTCTGTAAAGTGCAGATCTACCAATCATACGTTTAGTTACATTTGCATTGACAATAAAAACTACAATATCGACATATTAACAGCGTCTAAGTGTACACTATTGATGTATTGACTTCTAAAACATCAATTATGTACGAGCGACTTTGCAGACTTATAAATGAACCCGCATCAGCACTGAAATCATTACCGTTTTGATTATACTGCATTAGTTGACATGATGTTCTGAAATGCATTTATTAAGTTGGCTTATTTACTTAATATCTGCACAGTGGTACAAACGAATACACTTTAACATCTTTAAATAATATTACTAATAATTATTTAATCATTAACACATTTATAAACATAATAGTTTTAATAACTTATAATAATTTAATAATAATAGTAATTTGATAATAATTTAATTTTTTAAATAATAATTTAATAATAAATAACTGATTTATTTTTGCTTTGCCATGATGACAGCACACAATATTCCACTATATGTTTCAAGACACTAGTATTCAGCTTAAAAGTGACATTTAAAGGCTTAACTAGGGTAATTAGGCAAGTCATTGTATATTGATAGTTTTTTCTGTAGACAATCAAAACAAATATTGCTTAAGGGGGCTAATAATATTGACCATAAAAATGTTTTTTTAAATATTAAAAACTGCTTTCATTCTAGCCGAAATAAAACAAATAAGACTTTCTCCAGAAGAAAAAATATTATAGGAAATACTGTGAAAAATTCCTTGCTCTGTTAAACATAATTTGGGAAATATTTGAAAAAGAATGGGAAATATAGTCAAAAAATACAGCCATAAAATACCCTAAAAACACAAGGAAAATTAGCTAAAGTGTGTACTATCATCTAAATCCTAAGAATCCATACGATTGTGAGGAAGAGACCCAGATTTTAGGCTTTATTCGGGACTCCCTGTTTTCATCCTTGGCACAGTTATGCCCTATTATGAATCCAAATGTTGCTGTTTAAGACAAAAGCTTTAGGTTTTATGGCAGTGAAATCCAAGCTCATTGTCTCTGTCCTGCTTTAATGGTCACAGACTGCAGAATGCTTTAATTTGGGATGATGTGTGTATGAATGAGAGATGCACACATTCACAATTAGTGAATCAGGATTATATATTTACCATTAATAATTTGATTTCTCCTCTGTATCTCACATAAAACTACTGTATCCAGCAAGGAAAACAGGGCTTGCAACACTGTCATTTGGACCTATTTTTTAAGGTCAGTTCATCTTTGGTAACACTTTTGACATATTCATAATGAATAAATGATTAATGAGACTGCACTGATTTTATTTATAGTGTACATGTGTTTAATAAATAGTTTAGATGCAGAATTATCAAATTAAATGTCTTTTTAATGCTAATATACATAATAATAAATACATAAATACATAAAAGATGTAGTAGTGGGATTATAATAAACATATTTATGGGGCAGTGCGGTGGCTCATTGGTTAGCACTGTCACCTCACAGCAAGAAGTTTGCTGGTTCGAGTCCTGGCTGGGTCAGGTGGCATTTCTGTGTGGAGTTTGCATGTTCTCCCAGTGTTGGTGTGGGTTTGTTTGGCAAACAGATTGAAGATTCTACAAAAGATTATAGGTTGAGTTTTTTTTGTTTGAACAAATTCCAAAAGTAAAAACCTGCAGTGAAAGGCGGTGTACAAGAAATAGCCTAAAGTGAAAATGCACTGTAATAAAATATACATTCTGAACTCATTAAAAACTCAACAACAACAAAAAAACAACATCAACAAAACCATTAACATTAATGCAATGATTGATTCATAAATAATAAAAATCAATAAGCAAATAATATAATATATATCTCCTTCCCTGTTCCTTACATTTGAGATGCAGGGTCCAGAGCTTATATTAAACTATGAATAATTCAATTAGGACATCACTTTTATAAACATGTCTCAGGAAAAAATATTACCAGTGTGCAAAATATGTCAGTGAAAGACGCTTCAATATTGCATTTCAGTAAAATGTGTTTTAGATTAAATAACGAGTCTGTAAAACCAGGAAAAAATAAAACATTTCATATGAGTAGACAACGTTTACTAAATCAGTAATGGCCTGTTTTCAATAAATGTGCTACTAGATTACGTCTTTAACATCATCATTAGCACTAAAAAGTGATGCTAAAAATGATTTTGTGCTTGTGAGTTTTTCTACGCCTGAAGAAGGTTAGTTTCGCTTCATTTTTGCGGTCCAATTTCCAAAATAAATCAGGTACACTGAAAAAAATTATTCAAAGATGATTCCTTGGATTTACTCAATTTTTTATGTTAAGTGGTTGTAAGCAATTTATTTGGGCTGAATTTAAACAAACAAATTAAGTTGATTATTGCTCAATGTAATTTGTTTGTTTAAATTCAACACAAATAAATTGTTTGCAACAGTTTTGCATGCAACACTTTTTCAGTGTATATAATGGCAGGTAATGAAGCAAACCCCGCGCTCTTCACTTTTCGTCACCCCCCTCCCCCCAAAAATTAGAAATATTTAGGTACTAAAGCACTGTCAATGAAGATAATTTGTAAAATGCAAATAAAAATGATTTCAGCAAAGAAAAAGCGGATCGCACCACTTGTGGGTTGTGGGGGCCCCCTAGTGGCGGACGGGCCCTAAGCACCTGCTTAGTTCGCTTATAGGGAGGGCAGGCTATGGATATAGGTGAATTGAATAAACTAAATTGGCCGTAGTGTGTCTGTGTGTGTGTGTGTGTGTGTGTGTGTGTGTGTGTGTGAATAATTGTGTTTGGGTGTTTCCTAGTGCTGGGTTGCAGCTGGAAGGGCTTCAGCTGTGTAAAACATATGCTGAATAAGTTGGTGGTTTATTCTGAGGTGGCGACCCGAGATAAAAAAGGGACTAATAAAAAAAAATACACCTGAACTATATACATATATATATATATATATATATATATATATATATATATATATATATATATATATATATATATGTGTGTGTATATATATATATATATATATATATATATATATATATATATATATATATATATATATATATATATATATATATATGTGTGTGTGTGTGTATATATATATATATATATATATATATGTGTGTGTGTGTATATATATATATATATATATATATATATATATATATATATATATATATATATGTGTGTGTGTGTGTGTGTGTGTATATATATATATATATATGTGTGTGTGTGTGTATATATATATATATATATGTGTGTGTGTGTGTGTGTGTGTATATATATATATATATATGTGTGTGTGTGTGTGTATATATATATACATATACATATATATATAAATATACACCTGAACTATATATATATAGTCAATCTGTTTCAGTTTAGGGGATCTAATTGAAATGAAATTACCATCACAGTAATAAAAGGGCATCTATAAAACAATCTTTATGCTATAAATGATTCCTAAATATTGTACATTTTTAGCTGTAAAAAAAAATACTTAAAATGTCTCGATGCGTCAAAATGATTAAGAAATGTTATTAGTATATTATAATGTTTCAGGATCCTGAAGACTGGAGCAATGACGCTAAAGATTCAGCCCAGGAATAAAAGTACATATTTAAAATATTTTCACACATTGATATTTTGATCATGTTTTTTGATGTTCTACCAACCCCAAACCTCTGAATGCTTGTGGTTAATTCCCAGATCTTCAATAAAGACCATTTCTGAAAGCTGCAGTGCGCATTACAACAATCCCAAAACCAAATGAACACTGCTATTAAACACTGTTTATTAATGTGAACAATAGCCGCAGCAGGTAGGCGTCCAGTGTTATTTCCTATCATAGGAATAATGTTATTTGATTGACTATGTAACCTACTATAATCTTCATACAAAATATCTCTAAATTAACAAAGCAAAAAACATGTAAATGATGAATTAATCTATAGTCCATATGAGTATCTAAAACAATATATAATTGATGAATACAACTTTAAAGCCCTAAAAGAAGGCTCTTTTTGCAGTGAAATAAAGCCATTTATAGGTCTACAACACAGAAAAGACCAGAATACAAACTCTAAAACCTAGTTAGTGCACTAACTAGACAGCATTTAGTAAATCACAGACACATGTGAAGACAGCATTACATCCAGAATTCACTCTCAGTGTTATTTATTTATTGTGTAATATAATGTAATTTATTTTTGTCTGTTTTAAAACACTAATCGCACTCGTGAGTGTTAAAATGACAGCCAATCAAATCAGAAGTCAAGCATTAATTCCCGCATGACCATTCATGACTTATATCGTTCATTTTTGTTTCGGCTTAGTCCCTTTATTAATCTGGGGTCGCCACAGCGGAATGAACCGCCAACTTATCCAGCATATGTTTTACGCAGCGAATGCCCTTCCAGATGCAATCCATCACTGGGAAACCCCCATACACTCCCATTCACACACATACACCACGGACAATTTAACCTACCCAATTCCCCTATAGCGCATGTGTTTGGACTGTGGGGGAAACCAGACCCGGAGGAAACCCACGCAAACACGGAGAGCACATGCAAAATCCACACAGAATCAAAAAAAATTAAAATAAATAATAATAATAATAATAATAATAATGCAACTGATTTGTAATGCATTTTAAACTCAAGCTGTGACAGTAAATAAAGCACATAAAAACCATACAAAATACAAAATAGTATGATCAATAAGTCAAAAGTTAACTTTTTATATGTTTATGTTAATTATAACTTAAAAACATTATGTATATGACTTAATTTTTGTATTATACAATTCAGTTTAATGTAATTTAAGTACAAATAATCTGATTTACTTAAAAAATGTATGGCAAAAAGTGTTTTATTTTAAAAAATTTTGATAAACAGAGCATTTCTCGCATATCAAACATGAGAATAAATGTGAATGTGTGCATATTTTGAAGTATATGAATTATCTAGTATATGAAATTCATTCATTTTCTTGCTGGCTTAGTTCCTTTATTAATCCGGGGTCGCCACAGCGGAATGAACCGCCAACTTATCCAGCACATGTTTCACGCAGCGGATGCCCTTCCAGCCGCAACCCATCTCTGGAAAACACCCATACATTTACACTCATACACTACGGACAATTTAGCCTACCCAATTCACCTGCACCACATGTCTTTGGACTGTGGGGGAAACCGGAGCACCCGGAGAAAACCCACACGAACGCAGAGAGAACATGCAAACTCCACACAGAAATGCCAACTGACCCAGCCGAGGCTCGAAACGGCGACCTTCTTGCTGTGAGGCGACAGCACTACCTACTGCGCCGCCCTAGTATATGAAATATGAAATATAATATAAATATTGCTTGAATACCTTCACATATGAATTCATTCATTCATTCATTTTCTTTTCAGCTTAGTCCCTTTATTAATCTGGGGTGGCCACAGCGGAATGAACCACCAATTTATCCAGCATGTGTTTTACGTAGCGGATGCCCTTCCAGCTGCAACCCATCACTGGGAAAACATATGAATTAATTTTTATATTAAAATACAAAAAAAAACATTATGATCCTGATCAAATCCCCATCACTACAAATTTCCCTTCAGCAACACATAAACAATAATGAAATAAAACCCTCTTTTTTACTGTCAATGCTACAGTCTTGATCATATGCAGTTTTTTATTGCGTAATTTCAAGATGATGAATGATTTATGATCAATTATGATCATAAACATTTATAATCATATTTCATATCTCATATTTGATTAAAAACAGAGTAGCATTACTAATCAAGCTAACCCAGTTTTATCAAGCATCTAAATGTTTACTACTAACTAAGTATGTATAAGACTGTACTGGGTTCCACAAAATCAATTTGTGTTGGGACAACATTCATTCATTTTCTCTCGGCTTAGTCCAATATTTATTCACAGTGGAATGAACCGCCAACTATTCCAGCATGTGTTTTATGCAGTGGATGCCCCTCCAGCCGCACGCCGGTACTGGGAAACCCCCATACACACTTATTCACACACACACACACACACACACACACACACACACACACACACACACACACACACACACACACACTACGGTCAGTTTAGTTCATCCAATTCACCTATAGTGCATGTGTTTGGACTGTGGGGGAAACGGGAGCACCACACCAACACGGTGAGAACATGCAAACTCCACACAGAAATGCCAACTGGACTAGCCGGGACTCGAACCAGCAACCTTCTTGCTATGAGGCGACAGTGCTACCCACTGAGCCACTAGTTAAAGTTAACTTAAGGTCATGTCATGTAATTTTTATCCACTTATCCGGGGCCCGCTCGCAGGGGCAGCAGTCTTAGGAGAGAACTCCAGACTTCCCTCTCCTCCGGGGGGATCTTGAGGCGTTCCCAGGCCAGCCGAGAGACATAGTCCCTCCAGTGTGTCCTGGGTCGTCCCCGAGGTCTCCTCCCGGTGGGACATGCCTGAAACACCTCCCTAGGCAGGCGTCCTGGAGGCATTCAAAACAGATGCCCGAGCCACCTCAGCTGACTTCTCTCGATGTGGAGGACCAGCGGCTCTACCCCGAGCTCCTCCCGGGTGTCAGAGCTTCTCACCCTGTCTATAAGGGTGCGCCCTGCCACCCTGCGAAGGAAACTCATTTCGGCCGCTTGTATTCGAGAACTTGTCCTTTCGGTCATGACCCAAAGCTGATGACCATAGGTGAGAGTAGGAACGTAGATTGACCAGTAAATCAAGAGCTTTGCCTTTCGCCTCAGCTTCTTCTTTACCACAACGGACCGGTACATCGGCCTGTCAATCTCACACTCCATCCTTCCCTCACTCATGAACAAAACCCCAAGATACTTGAACTCCTCTACCTGGGGTAAGGACTTTCCTCTAACCTGAAGATGGCAAACCACCTTTTTCCGGTGGGCCTCAGACTTAGAGGTGCGGATTCTCATCCCAGCCGCGTCACACTCGGCAGCAAACCGCCCCAGTGCATTCTGAAAGTCCATGTTCGATGAAACCAACAGAACAACATCGTCTGCGAATAACAGAGATGAAATCCTGTGGTCCCCGAACCGGACCCCCTCCAGCCCAAGGGTGCGTTTTGAAATTCTGTCCATAAAAATTATGAACAGAATTGGTGACAAAGGGCAGCCCTGCCGGAGCCCAACATGCACTGGAAACAAGTCTGACTTATTGCCGGCAATGTGAACCAGACTCCTACTCAGTTCATACAGGGATGAGACAGCCCTCAACAGATCGCCTCTGACCCCATACTCCTAGAGCACCCTCCACAGAATGCCACGAGGGACACGGTCGAATGCCTTCTCCAAGTCCACAAAACACATATGGACTCCCATACTCCCATAAACCCTCGAGCACCCTGGTGAGGGTATAGAGCTGGTCCAGTGTGCCATGGCCCGGATGAAAACCGCATTACGTTAACTTAACAGCTTTTACAAATTTAAGTGGATTGAACATGAAACTATGATCCTGTCCTCCTAAAAAACCTCAAGAATTGTGTTGCTTCAGCTCATTTTAAAGACGTAGTTTGAACAAACAACAAGCGAATGCTCCAGTATTGTATTGTCAGGTTAGCGACATGCTAATAAACTAAAAACCGTGTCTCTCTCTTCATGCTAACCACTATTTTGATGTCAATAGTGCTCCAATAGTGTCCAATAGATGTCCAATAGTGCACCTAGTGCTCCAAACGAGTTGCTTAAACAATACAATATTATTTTACGGCAAAAGCTTAGTCATCCTAGTCAACAGAGCTATATATTCTGAACTAACAGCTTAGCTAGCTTGAACATTCAAGCAGATTCACAGCACTTTAACTCGAGCTGGAGGCTGACTGCACAATTTAAGGCCAGGCGTCTGACCTTTGACCTTTAGTTCTTTGCCCGTCCTTCTCATAACGTTGACGCACATTCGCTCTCCCTCTCTCTCTCTCTTTTTACAGCATTGTGCAGTAATAAGGAAGCCAATGAATATTATATGCACACATTAGCGATGCTATTTTGTCTGAAAATGAGTGGGGGGGGGGGGGGGGGGGGTTGGTTGAGAGCTTTACAGCTTGATGGATATCAAGTCAACATGCCAAGCTGCTGCTTTTGCCCCACAGCCCTTCAAAAAGCGGCCATACTGTCTATTCAGCAGAATATGCTGACATAACAACATTTCCAAATCAATCCTTTCATATTTAAAGACGCATGTTGAGCCATGAGCACACAATCACATCAAAAACTGACACAATAAAAACCAGGGTTTACTTCCAGACAGACAAAAAGACAGACGCAGACTTTTACTCTGTCTAAAACACACACACACATACAAAAACAATCAGTATATTCAATTTAATATCCGTGAACCAATAAACCAATGCAACAAATGCTATTGCTATGCATTTTACAGCAGCTCCTCCTGTTTTCTGTTTCACCATTGTCCATTTTTTTCTATCACACATGTGCATGAACACACATGTATCCACACACGTGCAGCTTCAGTGTCAACACACATACAGCCACACATGCATCCCATCATAAATCCAGCGCCAGTTACTAATCACACGCACTGTAGATCCACGCAGTAAAGATATAAACAACATGCAACAGCAGCCCTGCACCAGAAAGACGATGTGAAGGGGAAAAAAATATTACGTACCACACATGAGCAGAGCAGAGGAAGCTTCGCACGAGCCCTCATCAGACACAAACAACCGAAGCAAACGCCAAACGCAATGAGGGGGAAAAATAGGGATGAAAAGTGAGGGAAAGATACAGTGGCTGGACAAGTGCGTAAAGGAGAGAGAGAGAGAGAGAGAGAGAGAGAGAGAGTTGGTGTAGGAACACAAAGAAAAGCTGGGAGACGGCTCCAGCTCTGAGTCACTGAACAGGTTTGTGACAGAGAGAAAAGAAAGAGAGCGGGTGGGAGAGATGAGAGGAGGGATATGAGAGACCAGCTCACCTACGCTTGTGCTGGAAGAAGAAGAAGATCCCCATCATGCATGCGCTTTACACACACGATGAAGAACGAAGCCTCTCTATTGGCTCTCATAGAGAAGCTACAGTATGTGGCCATATATTCATATGAAAAATCGAAATAGGTTTATATATAGGTGCTGTAGAGAAGCCATGTCGCCTGGGGTTTCCTATACACTGTAAAAATGTCTGTAATGTAAAATATCTGTGATGCAAAGTCGTAAAATCTGTAAAAAAAAAAAAACTGCTACAATAAAAATCTTATATATAATCTTATATATATAAGATGTATATATATACATACATACATATATACATATATACATACATACATATATACATACATATATATATATATACATACATATTTATACATACATATATATATATATATACATATATATATATATATATATATATATATATATATATATATATATACAAACACATATATATATATATATATATATATATATATATATATATATATATATATATATATATATATATATATACATACACACATATATATATATATATATACACATATATATATATATATATATATATATATATATATATATATATATATATATATATATATATATATATATATATATATATATATATAATCTATACACACCAGTAGTGTAGTCCTTGCTATACGCACGTATACTCAGTATGCCTACTTTATTTCACGAGCTGTTTGGGTATTACGACTTCTGAGGATCATACTCTCGGTATACTCACTTGTTTTGGTGATTAGACTTCCCTAATCTTTGTGTATTGAGTATTTGAGTTTTTCGAAGATCACAACAAATCAGCTGAATGAAGTCTCGCTGAAACGTTCAAGTAAAATTATAAAACAGCATGGGCGTCGCTTTAGCCCTCCATTCAGTCCCCCTAACACCTTTGCAATTACCTCTCCACTACTTAATGATCGCCTCAGTCCCCTTTAAATTTGATATAAAAACGGCGGCAGAATTCCACTCCTGAATCGTTTTTTAGTTAGTCAGCAAACCACAGCTGTGCAGTGTGTGTATATATATATATATATAAATCAAATGAATCTGATACATTGACTTTCGTCGTTTCTTTGCCTACTTTTAAAATTTGGACTGAGTGGGTAATAGTACACCACCTATTTTTTTTTTAGGACTACAACACTGATACACACACACACACACACACACACACACACACACACACACACACACACACACATATATATATATATATATATACACACATATATACATATATATATATACACACATATATACATATATATATATACACACACATATATACATATAAAAATATATACACACATATATACATATATATATATATATATACACACATATATACATATATATATACACATATATATATATATATATATATACACACATATATACCTATATATATATACACACATATATACATATATATATACACACACATTACCATATATACCATATATATATATATATATATATATATATATATATATATATACACACATATATACATATATATATATACACACATATATACATATATATATATATATATATATATATATATATATATATATATATACACATATATACATATATATATATATATATATATATATATACACATATATACATATATATATATATATATATATATATATATATATATATATATATATATATATATATATATATATATATATATATATATATATATATATATATGGTATATATGGTAATTTTTTGTAAATTCACTTTCCCAGAATTCCCTTTAGATGCTTCACTATTTATGCTTTTTTTGTTGTTGTTGTCAGTACTATGAATCATTGCTAAAGTAAAAAAATTGTAATATATATGGTGAATTACTGCATAAAACATCAAAAATTCCATTAAAAAAGGAAAAAATAAAAATACAGTAAAAACCCGTAATATATAAAGTGAATTACCATGTGTTCACTTTCCCAGAATTCCCTTCAGGACGCTTTACTTTTTATGATTTTTTTTTGGACATTACTATGATTCTTGCTACAGTAAAAAATGGTCTGTGATGCAATTATTTATTGTTTGCTTATTTATTATTTTCTGCAGTTAAAAAAATACAATGCAAATACGGTAAAAAACTGTAAAAATGCTACAGTAAAAATCTGTCACATATAGGTCACATATGTATGCAATGAATTACCATAAATTCCCTTTACCAGAATTGGCTTCAGGACGCTTCACTTTTTATGCTCTTTTGTTGACAGTACTGTGAGTCTTTGCTACAATAAAAATCCTTAATATATACGGTGAATTCACTTTCCCAGAATTCCCTGCAGGACATTTAACTTTTTTATGATTTTTGTTGACAATACTGTGGTTCTTTTTAGTTTTTTCCTCATGATTATGTATAGTTATGTATAGTTATGTATAGTGTTTTATGTTACATCGAATCTTGATGAATAATGTTTATTGCATTGCTTTCATCTAATGTGTGTTACCGCAATTGTGTTTAGTAGTTGTGTGAATGACTCTGAGCACTTTATATATATGTTGTATACATGTTGTGTGTATATATATATATATATATATATATATATATATATATATATATATATATATATATATATATATATTGCTCAGTGTCATTCACACAACTACTAATATATATATTGCTGTATATATTATATGACTTCATCCACACGTTAATGGTTGTGTTTTTGTCTGTCTAACAAAGCTACAGTACGTGGTGTAGATTTTACTATTTCAAAACATTGGTGAAATTAATGTAAAATGGTAATTTACTGCAAAATTTAGACATTTCTATTACATTCCTGTAGGATTTTTTATGGCAAAATTCCAGCAATCACAGCTGCCGTTTTTTTTACCGTGAATTTGAAAGAATAATCTTTTACAGTGTAGGCAAATCAAGTTTATTAACATAGCACATTTCATAAACAATTGTAATATAAAGTGCTTTACATAAACAAGAAGATTAAAAGAATCATAAAATAACCTTGCATGACGTCAACAAACACGACAAAAATGCTAATCAATTTTATGTCAAAACTTTGACATCGACACACTGATTCCCTTATGACCACCCAAAAATAACAACACAAAAGTATTACGTATTATACCGTACTAACATTTTTATTCATCTGGAAGCTATACACTGGATTCTGTATCCGTACAATGCATGTAAACTACCTTAATGTGAAAACAACATCAAATTGACGTCTAATATTGATATAAAGTAGTCAAAAGTCAATTATATGACTGTCCTGCAATCGATTTTTGACATATTTTGATGCCAATCTTGTCAGTTTGATATTACATTTAGTGTATAATCTTGTGCTCATACAGATTTAGAGAATTAATTTTAAGCAATTCATTTTAAGACCGATAAATAATAACTCATCCTGCACTCCACTATTTTCTTTCCTGTTAAGAAAATGATTTCCTAGGGTCCTTAAAATAAAATGATGTCATATCTGTGTCCACATCAGAACGTGTGTTATGCATGACAGACTTCTATATTATGTAAAACAGGTTCCATCACTTCCAGCTCAGTTCTTTTGCATGTTACATTAAAAATACAGAGCTTTTTTTTTACTCAGGATGCCTTCAAAGGAACTACTGTCGATGAACCCAAGTTTCTCTTTTCTAATATTCAGATGTTATAAATCAAATAAAACGCCAATGATAAATGGTTACACTGCTATTACCATTGACTATTGATATAGAGTAGAAATAATGACTGTTTTAAACAGGACAATACTGTTTGTCAGAGAGTCCCAACTCAAACTCACACCACTGACTGTTCCAGGCTGGTCAACAAATGAAGAAAAAGTCTTATCAAAGTTTAATCAACAACAAAAAAAAAGTAAAATAAAGTCATACAGTGCATCCGGAAAGTATTCATAGCGCTTCACCTTTTCCACATTTTTTTATGTTGCAGCCTTATTTCAAAACGGACTAAATTCATTTATTTCCTCAACATTCTACACACAATCCCCCATAATGACAATGTGAAAAAAGAGTTTTTGAAATTGCTGCAAATTTATTAAAAATAAAAAACCTAAAAGGTCCCAGGGTTGACAGTGCATGTCGAAGCACAAACCAAGCAAGAAGACAAAGGAATTGTCTGTAGACCTCCGAGGCAGGATGGTCTCAAGGCACAAGGCTGGGTAAGGTTACAGAAACATTTCTGCTGCTCTGAAAGTTCCAATGAGCACAGTGGCCTCCATCATCCGTAAGTGGAAGATGTTTGAAACCACCAGGACTCTTCCTTGAGCTGAGTGATCGGGGGAGAAGGGCCTTAGTCAGGGAGGTGATCTATAACCCGATGGTCACTCTGTCTGAGCTCCAGCGTTCTTCTGTGGAGAGAGGAGAACCTTACAGAAGGACAACCATCTGTGCAGCAATCCACCAATCAGGCCTGTATGGTAGAGTGGCCAGACGGAAGCCACTCCCCGCCTGTAATTTGCCAAAAGGCATCTGAAGGACTATCAGACCATAAGAAACTAAACTCTCTGGTCTGATGAGACTCAAATTGAACTCTTTGGAGTGAATGCCAGGCGTTACGTTTGGACCAGGCACCGCTCATCACTAGGGATGCAACGATTAACCGGTTTCACTATTAACCGCGCTTTAATTCTTCACGGTTAATTAATCGTAAAGGCTTCTCAACACCACGTTTCTGCACGGAACAAAACTGCCAGCCTGATCTCATGAGAAAACATAAGTATTTTACGTTTTGTCAGGTTAGTGGCTAATTCGTACAAATTCGTACAGTTCAGTCGTACGAAATTGTACGATTTTAAAAAGGAGGCGTGGCACCTAACCCCACCCCTAAACCTAACCGTCATTGGGGGATGAGCAAATCGTACGAAAATTTACGAATTAGATCGTACGAATTCATACGAATTAGCCACTAAATCAAAAAGTTACGAATTGCCGTGAGATTGTGTTGAAACTGCAGCAACTAAACAATTATGCTAACTGTGCGATACACTGAGACTAATAACCACGCACACTAGATTAACTATGACTGAGGCTAACTAAGGCAAGCTCGTGCAAGTTCGTTATTTCCAATGGAGGGACGCGCATGCGACGCAACGTGCTCACGCTTTTCAGATGCACCTCGTTGAGATGACAGAGCAGTTAAAATGACACAAACCGAAATCAAAACTTTTAAAGAGGTGCAGAAGTGACTTTTCTTTCTTTTTTTTTGTCCATTCCTTCTGTTTATTAAATTGACATGCACATAAAACAAAAGAGCTAAATAAATATTTCTTACTGCAATGCTTCATTTTTGTTTGATGCAAACCATAGTTATATTTGTCATAATGTAACATCATTTATAGCAGATAACTCTCATTTAAGCACATTCAAAGCAGAATGATAATGAGAAATGTATTTCATTGTTAGTATTATTGACATCATCGTCATCATTAATATTTTATATTAGACATTAATTTTGGAATTATTGCACAAATATTAATAAGTCATCACAGCATTAGTTTAAACGTTTTTTCTGGTTTTTGTTAGTCCTAATTGATGATGTTTTCAAATACAATAAATCCGTTAACATACAAGTTGCAATGGTGCTTTTATTTTTGGTGGGTGCTACTAAATTTTTTCTGGTGATCCTACATTTTTTAAGTAGGGAGCGCCAGTGCTACCAGGTAAAATAGTTCATTTCAAGCTCTGCATTAGACAAATACTGTTTATTTATTTATTTATTTATTTATTTTATTTTTAATTCATTGTTCTATCATTTTTAACAGTGTAAAATTATTTATGTTTAAATATTAAAAACATTCACTTATTTTTAAGCACAAAGAGATGAATGTACTATTGTTTGTTTTTAATATTATGTGCTGTATTAACTGGTTACTGAGACGCAATAAATAACACAGTATAAACTACGGAGTTTTCATCTTATTTTCTAAGTTTGAAGTTAATGAATGCACAATAATCGTGATAACCGTGATTATTTCTCAGAGTATAATCGTACAACCAAAATCTATAATCGTTGCATCCCTACTCATCACCAGGCTAACACCATCCCTACAGTGAAGTATGGTGGTGGCAGCATCATGCTGTGGGAATGGTTTTCAGGAACTGGAAGACTAGTCAAGATAGAGCGAAAGATGAATGCAGCAATGTACAGAGACATCCTGAATGAAAACCTGCTTCAGAGAGCTCTTGACCTCAGACTGGGGCGACGGTTCATCTTCCAGCAGGACAATGACCCAAAGCGCACTGCCAAAATATCAATGGAGCGGCTTCACAACAACTCGGTGAATGTCCTTGAGTGGCCCAGCCAGAGCCCAGATGTAAATCCTATTGAACATCTCTGGAGAGATCTGAAAATGGCTGTACACTGTCGCTTCCCATCCAACCTGATAGAGCTTGAGAAGTACTGCAATAAGGAATGAGCAAAAATACCCAAAGACAGGTGTGCCAAGCTTGTGGCATCATATTCAAAAAGACTTGAGGCTGTAATTGCTGCCAAAGGTGCATCAACAAAGTATTGAGCAAAGGCTGTGAATACTGATGTACATGTGATTTTTCAGGGTTTTTATATTTAATAAATTTGCAACAATTTCAAAAACTCTTATTTCACATTGTCATTATGGGGGATTGTGTGTAGAATATTGAGGAAATAAATGAATTGAATCCACGTTGGAATAAGGCTGTAACATAAAAAAAATGTGGCAGAAGTCAAGCGCTATGAATACTTTCCGGATGCACTGTATGTTATAATTTGTATAGCTAATAGGTTTCAATTCTAAGAGAGAAGCAATGATATTTTAGCAAAACAGAGTTTTGGGGGGGTTCTTCATTAATAAGAGGGAGCTGGCGGATTGAATTCAGGAGCTAAAGATACTATAAAATGCTTGTAAGTTTCTAATCTTGCTCCTTTTTTCCAGATATTGAGTTTATTTTTCCATCATACAGCATTAATTCAGTCTGATGGATCTGTGCCATCACTTTGGAATATGCTGTTGGCTTTAAACAGTGTTGTTATTTTTGTGTTCGCTCTATATACAGTATATGGTGTGATATTGTTAGTCTGCTTGTTCTGTTTCAATGTGCTTTTATTTTATGCTATGTAAAGCATGTCAAGCGCTGACTGAAAGCACTATATTAAGTAAACATGCCGTTGCTGACATTGCTATTAGCAGCTCGGTCAGTTGCGTAAGAAACCTTGCAGGCAATGTAAACATGTCAGCGCTTTATGAGTCTTTATGAGTCTGTATTTCATAGTATTACTTAAATATGCTATGAATTATTTTGTATGTAAAAGTTTTGAATGTTCTGACCCATATGGAAATCTGATATATGACTATATATGAACATATAAAATTATAGCTAATATCCAGTAATTGGTCATATATTCATTCATTTTCTTTTCGGCTTAGTCCCCTTAATAATCAGGGGATGCCACGGCGGAATGAACCGCCAACTATTCCGGCATATGTTTTAAGCAGCGGATGCCCTTCAAGCTGCAACCCAACACTGGGAAACACCCATACACTCTTGCATTCACACACATACACTACGGCCAATTTAGCTTTTTCAATTCCCCTATAGCCCATGTGTTTGGACTGTGGGGGAAACCGGAGCACCCGAAGGAAACCCATGCCAACACGGAGAGAACATGCAAACTCCACACAGAGATGCCAACTGACCCAGCCAGGGCTCAAACCAGCGACCTTCTTGCTGTGAGGCAATTGTGCTACCCACTGCGCCACCGTGACGCCCCATATATGAACATATGTACAGTATAAAATTATAGGCTAATATACAGTATTTGGCCATATATGTATATATTTGCAATATAAATGGTTGAAAAAATTTATGCAAATGACCATTTTTGCTAATGTTATGTTCCTGGTCAAAAATAAAAATTGCTGGTTGAATTAAAGTAACTTTAAATGAGAATTTGCCAATGATGTGAATAATTTCAGGCTTGATTGTTTATATATAGCGGGGAAAATAAGTACTGAACCAAGTTGCTAATGAAGCTATTGATGTTGACTTGAAATTTTCCCCAGATGTTTGTAACAATCAAGGAAATCCATATAAGCAAAGAAAACAAAACTAAAAGCATTGAACACATGAAGAAAGGGAGGTGTAGAAAGGCAGGGAAAGCCCAGACAGCAGCAGAAATCTCTCAGTAGTACTTCAGCAACCCTCTGCCCTTCCTCAATGTAAATGAATATCAGCTGCTTCAGTCCAACATCTACATTAGCAGGAGGATCGAGATGAAACCAGAGTGGACATTTCAGCAAGAGAATGATCCAAAACACAGCCAAGGAAACACTCAAATGCTTTCAGAGAAAGAAAATCAAGCTGTAGAATGGCCCAGCCAATCACCTGACCCGAATCCAATAGAAAATACAAATTAAAGATCAGATCTGATAGCCGAGACCCACAAATCCATCAAGATTTTGACACTCTGTTGAAGTCAAACTCACACCTGAGCAATGCATGTGACTTCATTCTCCATATGAGAGGCGTCTTTAAGCTGCCAGCACTAAACAAGCCTTTTATATAAAGTACTAAACACGTTTCAGCAGTTCAGTACTTTCTCCTTGTGTCATTACATTGTTATTACACAGAACTCATTTAGATTTTGATGTTTTGTTTTATTTTTATGTTTGTATTGTTTGGGTTTGTACCAAAATCAGCTTCAATTCCATGTCAACAGCTCCTCTAGAAATATTATTCCCAGGAAAACATGTCCTGCTGTATATGCATATATAACATACTGTATATTTAATATATGTAGAATCCAAACATGAACTTTAATATATGTAATTTGCTTATATTGCCATATATCAGAATCATATATCAATCATTGTGTTTATGTACTGTAAGTGAAATAATTCACATTACTATAATCTATACTTTTCCCAATGCAGGGCATCCACTGCGTAAAACACATGCTGAATAAGTTGGCGGCTCATTCCGCTGTGGCGACCCCTGATTAATAAAGAGACTAAGCCGAAAAGAAAATGAATAAAGTGAATAATCTATACTATAATTTTTTGTCAATTAAACAAATAACATAAAACATATAACAAGGTATACATTACCAGATGGTTCTGTGCAAATATACCAAACCTTTAAATGAGCAGCTCTGACAATGTGACACACCAATCACTGACCTTTTCATGCACATGTCCAATTGTATAGTCATTCTGGAAAGAGATGCACATCATAGGAGCATATGCTGTCCTCTTTCGTTTAATACTTGTTGTTTCATGTTAAAATTACTACGATCTTGTAAATTGTTTTATATTACATAAAAATGTACAAAAGGTCAGTAAAAAAATGAGAAGGATTCATTTAAGATAGAAATCGCATAATCAGATTTAGCCTGAAAGTAAAGTAGTAAAGTAGATGTAACTGATAAATACATAAACAACACAGAGTCATTGGAGGAATGAAGGAATTAAGTTAACTTATTAGTTTTTGCAAATTTAAGTAGATTGAACATAAAACAATTATGTTGTCCCAAATAAATATCAAGAATGGTGTTGTTTCAGCTCATTTTAAATAAGTTGTTTGAACGAGCAACATATTTTTAAACGAAACCCACATTTCTGTGAAACCGCAAAAATGTACTAAAACAAACGTTTAACTGCAGTTAAAATGAACACTAGGGGGCAGTATGATGGCAACATATTTTGCTCCTTTTCACACTAATGATTTTTACAGGCCCATATTTTCGACAAGTAAAGTATTACGACCTAAACAACTTAATGCTGTCTATGATTTGTTATACTGCGTTCACACCAGATGTGGATGAAGCGTCAAGTGCGAGTGATTTACATGTTAAGTCAATGCAAAAATGCGAATAGACATCCTGTGGCGCAATTTCGCGCGAATGACACGATTTGTGTAAATGAATCAGCTCAAGTTGAGCATTTTGTGCGTTAGATGAAAATCTGAACTTCAGTGGACATTCGCGCTGCGTTAACCAATCAGGAGCTTGCTCTTGTAGAGGTGTGATTATGACGTAGTGCCTGTTGTTGGTGTCCTGAGGGGAAATCCTACTGCCGACACTGGACAACAGCTCATCAAACTGGGCTTGGCTCAGTCGGAAGCACCGCTGAAAGCCTCCATCATCCAGGTACAGTTTCTGGAGGAGTTGATGAACTCACAAAGCTGGGTGCACCTTTGAAAGGATCTAGTAGACTCAGACACGGTGCCAAACAAATATACGCTGTTTTTCAGACTTCCTAAAGCACATATATACAGCTATTCTCTCAATAAATCCATGTTAGCCATTTAGCAACGAAGCTAGAGTCACTGGGCAGACAAAGCCCCACACATGACGCGAATCCGAGTCCATTGGGAAGTGAATTTGGTGCATGAATGAAGCGGATTTGACGCGCGAATGAAGCGAGTAAACTCAAAATGTTCATACGTCTATTTACCCGCGAAGAGCACAATTTATTTGCGCGTCACATCTGGTGTGTGAACACAGCATAATGAATACGTTTGTCTATCTCTTTATGGACAACTTTTCTGGTGTCGTCAGTTTGCTTGGTAGCTTACTTCATACAATGTGCATGTGCCGCAGAGCACTCGGTCCGAGTCTGACAAAGCACACTTCCACAAAAACGATAAAACAATGTAAAATCATGGTAAAACAATGTGTTCGGTCAAATTCTTGTAGACGTGTAAAGGAATGATGTGTATCTAAAATGTACAACAAAACATACCCTAGGTATATCCATATTTCTGATCCACAAACATGTAGACGGCGCCATCTAGTGCAGTGGTCCTCAACCACCGGGCCCAATTGGTACCAGGCTGCACAAGAAATCATTAATTATTTTCATATTATTAAGGTCTGAAGGACTCGCTTACATCTCACGCCTAAATTAACCCACAAGCAGCAAAATGAGTAAGAAACAGACGTCTTTGGAAAGTTTCTTTCCTAAGGGGAAAAGGCCCAGTGAAGGACCCGCAAACTGCCAAAGAATGGATCCGCAACCCATTAGTCAACAAATCAGGTAAATCCACCATGTCTGTGCAAAATCAACAGCTGGAGACTGCAAACTTAGGGGCCGTTGGCATGTCGCATGTTTTCTAGAGTTCGTGCAAGTTCATTATATCCAATGGTGTGACGCGCTCACGCCTTCCAGACGCACCCAGTTGAGTGAACACCGGGAGCACACAGCGAGTCACGTGACAAGAACTGAGCGATCTGCTTCATACTTTGTAAGGTATATACACATTTTGGTAGACTAATTATCCCAGACAAACACAGAACACACAAACACTGCAGTGCTATGCAATTTTTCTCCATAAATAAAATGTGTATCATAGTGGCAGCAATGTTTTGTCTGCTTGTCATCCTTATCAAACGGTTGACAGTCGTCCAGCAACCTACGACGAACCACCGATCCCCAATCGCCCCCTGTTTGTGGTAAATTTGTCAAGCATTGACCGGTCCATGGTGATAAAAGGGTTGGGGACCACTGCCCTAGGTGACATATTTCAGATCCACAAACATGTAGATAGCGCCCCTCTAGTGAATTTTTGTCATCTGAAATGTGCAATGAAACGTACTCTGAGCAACGTATTTTACGTTCCTCAAAAACGTAGGCAGAGGTACGTATTTCCAATGAGTCTGGGATGACAAAATCATTATTACATCCTAAAAGTTTCCCATCTTACTAAGCTTTGTCCTTCCTGTGTATTTATTTATGGGTCTAAAAATGCTGAGTGACTTGTCAGTGGGGGCGATGACTAATGACCACCTCTGTAAACAAAGTCAAGCCCATTAACGGCATTAAACGCTCACAGAAGGAACTATAAACAATTCAAAACCAAGCGAAAACAAACAAACAATGTGCCAAGCCTATAGCCCCGCGGCCTGTGATTCTGCCTCCAGCTATACTGAATAGACAACAGACGTACAGCATCGCTCAACAGCTAAACAAAGGAAATAACTGGAAAGGGATGAGATGGAGAGGATATAAGCAGGAGAAAAAAGATTGAAAATAAGACTGGAGAAGACATCAATTGAGAGGACAGGGATAATATACAGATAGAATATGGTTCAACCAAACTGGACAGCATATGGACATGATCGGATAGGGTCAGGACATGATGGGACAGGATATAACATGATCGGATGGGACAGTATACTGTAAAAGACAGGACTGAAAAATTTTTGGATAAAGCTAAATTGGTCATTGTGTATGAGTGTGAATGCGAGAGTGTATGGGTATTTCCAGGTACTGGGTTTCAGCTGGAAGGGCATCCGCTGCGTAAAACATATGCTGGATAAGTTGGTGGTTCATTCAGCTGTGGCGACCCCGGATGAATAAGAGACTAAGCCAAAGGAAAAATAAATTAATTTGATTTTTGGATAGGACAGGATATGATTGCATGAGTATTTGTATGTATTTTGGTAAAGTGTATTTCTAGCATACAATCAAAAAATGCTGGGTCGACATAACCCAACTTTGGGTCAAATACAGACACATGCAAAACTAAAAATGACACTTTTTAACTCAACATTTGGG
The DNA here is from genome assembly GCF_903798145.1 of Danio aesculapii. NCBI lineage: Eukaryota > Metazoa > Chordata > Actinopteri > Cypriniformes > Danionidae > Danio > Danio aesculapii. Next base: position 70,025,652 of record NC_079439.1, read on the forward strand.
ATTGTAAATATTTGACCCAAAATTTGGTTACAACAACCTAGCATTTTTTTAGAGAATATGTTTATTTATGTTTAAAATAAAGACTGAAATGTAAAATAGTAAGGTTTTCAGCATCTAAATACACAATGGTGACGCCTAACATCTAAAATGTGAATTATTTACTATATGTTAGGGGTGCCCAAACTTTTTCTTATGAAGGGCTGTAAGAGGCTAAATTATCATATGCTTTTGTTTATATGGCAAAACATGTCTTTTTGACTCAAGAAGGTCCATACTGACTCCAAAGGCAGATACTGATACGATCAGGGCCTGGTATGTGGACTTTGGGGGTTTTACGATGTGGTCACATGTTGATTGGTCAGTTTGAATGTCTCAGCCTTTGGGCTTTAGTCACATGGTCAAGAAAGATACAAAATAGGTGGTAAAACGCTGCTCTGCCTCTTTTCCTGGTCTGCTTTCCTACTCTGCTCCTCTCCTCCTCTGGAGTCTATCTTCTCTGACTCTACTACAATAAGGCTAACTTCTGGGCCTGCTCTCATTGTCTCTCTCTCCCTCCCCCTGTGTCTCTCCTTCTACCTCTGGTAACTTTAATTTTACATTTAAGCTGGGTACAATTTATATCATATGTTTTATCATTTCATATTTGATCATTTTATACAGTTATTTTGTAACTAATTCAGTTGTAACCCTAGAGAATTATTGTCATTAAATCATTTCATTATCAAGTATTTGTGAATTACTTTTGATTTAACATCAACGCTTAATTGCTCCATATTGCAATATAATACAATCACATAATATCAACGCTCTCCCACATTTATAACTATTAATTACTGCCCTTATTTCCGTTTTTGGTAAAAGATTGCAGAAGAATGGTTTGACTAGAATGTACAGTTTTTTACTATCAATACTGATAACTTTTTAGTCATTCGGCAGAACTACAGTTCGAAACGCTGTGGTTAAAACCCATTGCTACAGGGCCAAAAACCAAACTAGATTGAGGGCCATGGGCCAAAGGTAGTTATATCCAACTGATAATACATGGTTTCCTCTACATTCATTCTTCCATGGCGGGGCGCCACACCAAAATTCATCCCACCACGGCTACATTATAGCTTCTCATTCAACACATTCAGTCGTTGTTGTTTTTTAATAGCAGGTTATAATCGCACCAAAACCTATTAAAAGGTAAGGGAATTATCCCAGCACGCACTTTTCTGTCATCGTAGAAGTGCTGTGTGTTATTTGTTTAACCATTTAATGTGACGTGGTTTAAGGTTTATATATAAACCACCAACTTATCCAGCATATGTTTTACACAATGGATGCCCTTCCAGCTCACACACATTCACACACATACACTATGGCCAATGTAGTTTATCCAATTCACCTATAGCGCATGTGGGGGAAACCAGAGCACCTGAAGGAAACCCACACCAACACTCAGAAAACATGCAAACTCCACACAGAAATGCCAGCTTACCCGGCCGGGGCTCGAGCCAGTGACCTTCTTGCTGAAGCGACAGTGCTAACCACTGAGCCACCATGCCACCTAGGACAGGAAACTGAATAGGCATATTATGGACCAGGTATAATAAGATGGAATGGGATGAGACAGGATTGAATAACAGACAAGACAGAATACAAAACATTCTTGACGACTCGTGGATGGATAGGATGTGACAGGTAACAGGACAGGACAAGACAAGAGCCAGGACAGGATACAACACATGCTATAGCGAACAGGACACAATGTGGTTTGACAGGACAATACGAAACAGAACAGGGTTAAAACATTGAACAGACTACAAATATATCATATCATCCATGACAAGACATGAATGAGGAGCGGATAGGATAGGGTAGGATAGTATATGATATCTGTACTATAGGATAGGATAGGATAGGATAGGATAGGATAGGATATATGTACTAAAGGTTAGGATAAGATAGGATATCTGTACTATAGGATAGGATATATGTACTATAGGATAGAATAAAATAGAATATCTGTACTATAGGATTGGATATAGGATAGGATATCTGTACTATAGGATAGGACAGGATAGGCTAGGATAGGATAGGATATATGTACTATTGGATAGGATAGGATAGGATAGGATAGGATAGGATAGGATAGGATAGGATAGGATAGGATAGGATAGGATAGGATAGGATAGGATAGGATAGGACAGGACAGGACAGGACAGGACAGGATAGGATAGGAGAGGATATCTGTATGATAGGATAGGATAAGATAGGATAGGATATTTGTACTAAAGGATAGGATAGGATAGGATGGGATAGGATAGGATAGGATAAGATATCTGTACGATAGGATAGGATAAGATAGGATAGGGTATCTGTACTATAGGATAGGATAGGATAGGATGGGATAGGATAGGATAGGATAGGATAGGATAGGATAGGATAGGATAGGATAGGATAGGATAGGATAGGATAGGATAGGATGGGATAGGATAGGATAGGATATCTGTACGATAAGGTAGGATAGGATATCTGTACGATAGGATAGGATAGGATAAGATAGGATAGGACAGGATACGTGTACTATAGGATATAACAGGACAGGATAGGATAGGATAAGATAGGATAGGTTAGGTTATCTGTATGATAGGATAGGATAAGATAGGATGGGATATCTGTACCATAGGATAGGATATCGGTACTATAGGATAGGTAAAGATAGGATAGCTGTACTATAGGATAGGATGGGATAGTATATCTGTACTATAGGATAGGATAGGATAGGATAGGATATCTGTACTATAGGATAGGTAAAGATAGGATAGCTGTACTATAGGATAGGATGGGATAGTATATCTGTACTATAGGATAGGATAGGATAGGATAGGATATCTGTACTATAGGATAGGATATCTGTACTATAGGATAGGATATCTTTACTAATGGATAGGATAGGATAGGATAGGATAGGATAGGATAGGATAGGATAGGATAGGATAGGTCAGGATAGGATAGGATAAGATAGGATAGGATAGCTGTACTATAGGATAGGAGACGAGACAGAATATAAAACCATGCCAGACTGAACAGGACAAGACAAAAGACAGGCCAGAGATAAAAATGCATGACCTCAACTCCTAAAACTCAAAATCAAATAAGACACAGAGCCAACATACAATATAGTACACATATGAAAGTGGATAGCATGGCCCATATACTTTACATCACGGAGGAATTTGATCCAAATATTGTTGAAAACATATTGAGCGCTATTCAATGACTTTGATATTTTAGCAAACCTTTGTGACATCACCGTTTTTGTGAATCAATGGTATTTTTGGTCAAATAAAATTTTGAGAAATCATCATGATTGAACTAAATTAATCCATTAAATCTCACTCCTGTCTGTTAGTTCTCACTCATTAGAGTGAGAACTCATTTGTTATTTGTTCCTTTGTAAAAGCTCCTGCTGCTTCCTGCCACTCACGCCATGCGTTTGATGCCCTACGAATATGTCATACATTACGAGTGTCTACGTATGAGGACGCCCCCTTACAGACATTTTTGGATATCTAGGATTAGGTCATTATCTCCAGCCTCTCATTGTGTTTAATATGATAAATTCTCTCCTCTCTTCCTATTGTATTTATCTCTGTGCATCCCTTTTCCTCCTCCATGCATTGCTCATATGTAGATATTATGAATTCACTCATACATTCTTCTCCTTCTTTGCTCATTTCTATCTTTCTCATTCCTTCTCCCCCCTCTCTCCATTCTCTACATGATACCCTGCCATGTTGTCATGGCAACAATCAGGACCTGAGGGCCCGGTTGCTAAGCAACTCGCATCACCCATAAGAGGAACATGAAGATAAAAAGTCAGAAACAAACAAACCGCGTAAAAAATCAAAGGTTAATTCTCTCATTATTTGCGAGTGTGTGTGTGTGTGTGTGCTCTAGTGCCAATACCCTAACACACACCTTTGCAGTCACACAAACTGATTTAAACACAACACAACACCAGCTGCACAGATATTATTGTTCACAATATGAAAAATGGAGCATCTGCCGGATGCTAAGGCTCTGCAATATGATTATATATATCGTATCTACAAAATAAAAGTCTATCATTTCATATTGTGCTCCTATGCTTTACACTGTCTTAATACAAATGTATCAATGCAATATTACACACAATTACAGCATATTACAGTGTTTACACTTTGTATTTTATCTAGAAATATATTTAATTGTTTATATTGAACCTGTAATCGTCCGTTTTTGAAAAGTTTCTTATGTTTTATTAATGTTTATAAAATTTTACAACATTTTTAATCAAACATCAGCTCTAGATTTTCAATAAAATTTAAAATATGGTCATATATGAGTACAATTATACCTTAAAATATATAAATAAATAATCTTTTACATGTGGTCAATATATTTGAATATTAGAGTTATTTATTACGATAAACCCTTGAGATATACCATAATACATCACAATCACATTACAGTAACACCTGAAAACAAAACAAAACACAAATTACATATATAAACTCTCTGTTGCTTGATTGAATGTACTGAAAAACTACTATATCATGATATAAATACATCGCTGACAGAATATGAGATGACTTATATTATGTTAAGAGACTTTTGTCATATCGCCTTCACGGACGCCATTTCTCTTTACTATCAAATGCAAACGTTTTGGTCTCCCTTGAGAGCTTTTTTTTAAATCAAATAATGCCAATGATAAGCCCTCAAGAGGCAAAGTGTGTGTGTGTGAATGTGGTGTGGTGTTGGTGATTGTGGGAAGCAGCTGATAATAATATTAATAAATATTAATACTGATGCTGCAGTTCCGTACGCAACCACTGGGTGGCAGTGCGTGACTCAGCAATACAGACTCACCACACAAGCTACTGATCTCTTAATTATGGACTCAGAATGTGTGTGAGCGAGTGTGTGCTGTTAATTGCTGAGCATTACACTATTCAGTTTTGTCAAATCGCAAGCTGCATGGGAAGGGCTTGAAATCTATTCTGGTACGGACACTAAACACTTTGGTACTGTATTAAACTATGAGGAGTCAGTCCAACAGTGACGCTTGTCAAGAGTAATCCACTGTATTATTAGGGGACTCAAGAGTAGATCTTTGCAGTTCTTCCCTAGATATACTACATATGGAGTCATATACAAACATATTTTAAAGGCTATTTAGAACAGTGAACATGTTTTAATAATTGATTATGGTTTATATTATTTGTGTGTGTGTGTGTGTGTGTGTGTGTGTGTGTGTGTGTGTGTGCGTGTGTGTGTGTGTGTGTGTGTGTGTGTGTATGTCTGTGTATTTTCCTTTAAAGTACTCCCTGGTACGTTGTATATCAATGGGACTTTTCTGGTTAAACAAGTAAGTGAATAAATAAATAAATAAAAATACAGGCTTCAGACATTTGAACAGTATAATACTGTAAATATTACTGACAGCCAGTGTAAGTAAATTAAATGTGTTTATATAGCATCTTTCACAGACAACAAGTCACAAAGTGCTTAACAGTATGAGAAAACAGATCAAATTAGGTTAAATACAAGTACAAGTACCACCAAAACATAAAACCAGCTCAATATACACTGTAAAAACTGATATATGATCAAAAAGTAATCACAACATATGTTTTTAAGGTGCTTGAACTTAGACTTACCGGCCATTTTAATGGGTACACCTGTCCAACTGCTCGTTAACGCAAATTTCTAATCAGTCAATCACATGACAGCAACTCCATGCATTTAGGCATGTAGACATGATCAAGACGATCTGCTGCAGTTCAAATCGAGCATCAGAATAGGGGAGAAAGCTGATTTAAGTGACTTTAAACGTGGCATGGTTGTTGGTGCCAGACGGGCTGATATGAGTATTTCAGAAACTGCTGATCTACTAGGATTTTTTATGACCACAGTGTACCCATCTTCTGATGGCTACTTCCAGCAGGATGATGCATGTCATGCGTGAATCGTCTTAGACTGGTTTCTTGAACATGACAATGAGTTCACTGTACTCAAATGGCCTCCACAGTCACCAGATTTCAATCCAATAGATCACCTTTGGGATGAGGTGGAACAGGAGATTCACATCATGGATGTGCAGCCGACAAATCTGCAGCAACTATGTGATGCTATCATGTCAATATGGAGCAAAATCTCTGAGGAATATTTACAGTAGCTTGTTGAATCTATGCCACGAAGGATTAAGGCAGTTCTGAAGGCAAAAGTGGGTCCAACCCGGAAGGTGTACCTAATAAAGTGGCCGGTGAGTGTATTTCAAGAGTTTAATCAGGTTTCAACTTAATTTTTAAGTAATGCAAATTTCAACTTGATGTTTTAAGTCATTTTAATTGATATAAGATATAGTGATTTGTAAAGTTAATTTGATTCATCTTAATAATTGAAATCACATTCACTCTCATACACTACGGCCAATTTAGTTTCTCCAATTCACCTAAAGCGTGCTTAGCATGTGTTTAGACTATGAGGGAAACCGGAGCACCCAGAGGAAGCTCACGCCAGCACGGGGAGAACATGCAAACTCCACACAGAAATGCCACCTGGCCCAGCCAGGACTCGAAACAGCGACCTTCTTGCTGTGAGGCGACAGTGCTTACCACTGAGCCACTATTTCGTACCAAACTTTACCTTCTATACATTATTACATATTACATACACTGTAAAAACATTCTTGCTGCCTTAATATTTTGTAGTTGAATCAAACTTACATCAATCAAACTGACTAAACATAATGAGCTAAACTTTGTATAACCTATTTTTTTGGTTGAGCTGATTAACTTCGTGGTTAGCGCTGTCGCCTCACAGCAAGAAGGTCACTGGTTTGAGTCCCGGCTAGGCCAATTGGCATTTCTGTGTGGAGTTTGCATGTTCTCCCCGTGTTGGTGTGGGTTTCCTCCGGGTGCTCCGGTTTCCCCCACAGTCCAAACACATGCACTACAGCGGAAATGAATAAACTTAACTGGATGTAGTCTATGAGTGTGAATGTGAGAGTGTATGGATGTTTCCCAATACTGGGTTGCAGCTGGAAGGGTATCCTCTGTGTAAAACACATGCTGGATAAGTTGGCGGTTCATTCTGCTGTGGCGACTCCTGATGAATAAAGGGACTAAGCCAAAGCCGAATGAATGAAATGACCTGGATTCAAACTACTCGCTCTACAAACAAGTGTGCTCATGACTATACATAAAAAGTCGAATAATATAATAAGGAGATATCAGTTTGCAACATCAAGCAGCATAACAAGCTGTTTTTAACATCTAAAAATCAATGGAAGTGAATGAGAGCGGAAAGTCAGGAGCTAAAAACTGTAAGTAACGACAGAACTTACGACCTTGGTTGGGTAATGAGGATTTTGGGAGATGCAACCCTGGATATTCTGACTGTTTTTATACTGTGTTTCCATGCAAATGTTAGGATGCGGTTGCTAGGTGATTTGCTTAATGGATCAAGTCAAAAGAAAGAGCCTCAGTGATACTCTGCTCCCTAGAAACATCTCAGGTCCTTCCTCCATTTGAAGTGCATGCTATTTCTCAACGTTTTATCATCAGTGAGTCATCATCAGCCGCTAAAATCTACTGTGCAGTTACTTAGAAAGGTAAAACCACATCTCTCCTCAAGACTCATAATGTTAGGCATCATTTACAAGGGGACCTATTATGCAAAAGTCACTTTTATAAGAGTTTAAACTCAGATCTGTAGTAATAGATATATGGATATAACCAGCCTCTAATAGTACAAATGTATTACTTCTATTTTTTATAATCACACTTAATGAAAACAGTCTGCAGAAACACTTTGATTGACATTCTGCCTTTGTACGTGTCATCAGAGGGGGAAAACCCAGCCTACTGTACTTATCCAGAGCGAGCAGGAGGGCTGCCAAAATCACTCTGGACCCCTCACACCCAGCACACTGCCTCTTTGAACTTTTACCTTCAGGTCGACGCTACAGAGCACTGCGCACCAGAACAGCCTGACACAGAAACAGTTTCTTCCCTCAGGCAATCCATCTCATGAACACTTGATGATAATTATTGCGAAACCAACATCACTACTTGCCATACACTTTTATACACACATATTTAACAACACACTTTACATGCCAATTTGCACATAACAGCTGCACATATAACGTTGTATATAGTAATAAACACGTACATACACTTGTCAATTTGTATATTTGCACTCACTACTTCTATTTTTTTTTAAATATATTTATTATCTGTTTTTTGTCCTGTCTCTGTAATCCTGTTGCACTGTAGAAGCTCTGTCACCAAAACAAATTCCTCGTATGTGTGAACATACCTGGCAATAAAGCTCTTTCTGATTCTGATTTTGATTCTGATACTAGTTGCGATCTCTCCCTCATTAGCATAGGGCATTAGTCTTGTTTTTGAATCTGCCACTATGCTGACACATAGGTGTCTATAGCTCCGCCCTCTTTTGAAAAAAAGCACAATCTCATTTGCATTTAAAGGGTTTTTGAGATGTTGGCAGTCATATATGTGTCCCACCTTGCTAAAACACTATTAGGACACATATATTTCACAAAAAAAAAAATTTAATTGGTTGGTTTTTTTATTGTTTTAGAGCAAATTGGTTCTTCCGGTTTGAAAAGAAATTTTGAAGCTGCGTCACGGCGCTGAGATCATTACATAAATTCCAGCGTGGTGGGGGGCGGGGGGGTTGTGAACATCAAAATGTGTCTGTTTTATGTTGTTTATAACTGTTTAAATCAGCCAAAATAAGAAATGCCGAACAGCTTTTATTGTCTTCCAAAAGTTTTTGCTCATAAGCGAAGAAAGTTCAAGAAACTTTCAAGAAACGGAAGAAAAGGCGGCATGTAATAAACATTTATTCAATAGATCCATGTCTACAAACTCTTTTTGAACGTGATCATTCGTTTGACTGCACCAATAAAGATGACATACAGGCCTAGCTATGTGTGTAAATATGTTATATAAAAATCAGATGCCAGCACCACCACACTTATACAAAATTCAGGAGAATATAAATAACGTACCCTGCCATGTGATCACTGCAATGAAATCTCCGTCTTGTTTTGCAATAATCAATGTCTTTAATGGTGTTTCGGTGGAATAAACAACCGTAACGTTATTAACATCTATATGCTGTAAACTCATTAAGTTCATTCCCCCTTACAAAAATAAGTAAATAATAACGTAGGCTATGCGTTCACGCTTTTGTATGCTTTCATCCGTTATTCCGTGATACATAGTAAAGTGTATAATGTGCGCAACTCTTTGTTAATGAATGCTACAGAAAACTGTACTATAGTAAACTGATCAAATGTAATTGTCATGTGTGGATATCAAAGTAAGGAACAACAGAGACGAGGATCCAAGTGCAGGTAAAATAAGATTATATTTAAGCAAAACATGGGACAAACAGAAGTGGCTGGTACAAAAAGGGCAATCCAAAAACGTTCAAAATAGGTGGCAAACAGGATCAAACAATTAACAAGGCTAAAGTCAAAACACAGGCAAAACAAAGAACTACAAACATATATCAACATCAAAAACTCCACGCTGAACTGGTGTATAAATATTCTGAATGATCAGTGATCACAAGTCTCAGCTGTGTGCGTCTCATCAGCCGTGATGAGCAACTGGTGTGTGTGACATGGCCTGATAGGATTTGTAGTTCCTAAACATGACATATGTAGTTCACCAGCGATCTGTCAGGAGTGGATCGCTGGTGATCGTGACAGTAATAAATACTGTAACAGTGTAAACTGTGGTGCGATGGTGTAAAATTACAGAAACTGAAGCCTATTAAATAATCTGTTTACTACTACAGTTGTGTTGTACCACAGCAACAATATAATTAGTACAACAGTTTAATTCAAGTAATTATCTATATGACTAAAGCTTGTAACTACAGTAACATTACTGAAAAAGTTGACCAATGTATGTCAATGTATAATTAATACACTGCTTTTTATGTCTATATAGCTATCCGATCAGAAAACAATGAATGAAGTGACCAGGGGAAACGGCCCATGAAGCTTTCTAGATGAAAAGCAGCCTTGTAGATTTTTTTAGTTTAGTGGCGTCGACAAAACATCCCAGCAAACAATTGTGTGACATCTAATAGACATCTAAACGTAGACAGCTTGGCTAAAACAAGGCTAAACTTGGACTGTCAGTGAAAATCTAGTAGACATCTGAGAATAGCCCAAAACTAGACTAGTCGTCAAATAGACTTTATATGTGTAGTCATTCATTTCTATTCATTTGATAGTGTAGTTTTGGCCTATTCTTTTACGTCTATTAGATTTTCACTGACAGCCCACGTTTAGTCTTGTTTTAGCCAAGACGACTATGTTTAGATGTCTATTAGACATCTTTTAAAAACATAAAATGCTTGCTGGGATAATAGGCATTCAAATGCCTTTCCTGATCGCAGCATAGAAAAATAAAATACATTTACAGATACAGTATGAGTTAACTGCCATTCAGAAATGAATCTGCTTTTATTAGAATCATCTGAATAGGTTGTTTGGCACTCGCGGGAGACATCTGAGAAGCCAAAAAGGCGCACACAGCGGCCTCGGGATTCGCGAAAACCAAAAACTGCAAAAATACGTACCTCCCGGGACGTATTTCGCGATCTCCAGAAACGTCCTCGGGACTACGTTTTCAGAATGAGCCTAGGTTGCAAAAGAAATATATCAACATAAAGCTTGAAATCTGTGCTTTTAAATGAACCAAGTGCACTTGAAAACAGAAGTTTTTTTGGTTTTGTAATCTGTATGAAACGAACGTGAGGTACAGTCCGTCCTGTCAAACACACATCACATGACAGCAACGACTCAAACCCTCACAACCCTGCTGAAAAATCCAGCTTAAACCAGCCTAGGCTGGTTGGCTGGTTTTAGCTGGTTGACCAGCCTGGTTTTAGAGGGGTTTTGGCCATTTCCAGGCTGGTTTCCAGCTATTTCCAGCCTGGTCTTAGCTGGTCAGGCTGGAAAACAACCAGCTAAATCCAGCTAAAACCAGCCTGACCAGCCTGGTTTAAGCTGGACATAGCTGGCTTTGGCTGGGCTCCCAGCCTGTCTAGGCTGGTCAAGCTGGTTTTAGCTGGTCATCTCCCAGCCTGACCAGCTAAGACCAGGCTGGAAATAGCTGGAAACCAGCCTGGAAATGGCCAAACCCCCTCTAAAACCAGGCTGGTCAACCAGCTAAAACCAGCCAACCAGCCTAGGCTGGTTTAAGCTGGATTTTTCAGCAGGGAAACTTGTAAACAAAGAGTCATTCTCATTTCTGGAGGAGATTCGCCATCAAGACCGAGTTGTGGATTACTTCAGAAGACTAGCGCGATCAGGCAATTTTTATCCTGAGGATGATAATGAGTAACACGGCCATAAATGAGTTTGGTGTCGTGATCTCGCTCCTTTTGAGTGCGCATGCGCATTAGCTTGAGCACCCTAATAATATGCAGATTTTGTTTGATTCGAACGTTTAGAAATGAAACTTATGAGACAGAGGCTGTTTAATTTTATTGGTGATTCCAAATATGTAAGCTTGGCAAACAGTTTTGAGGAATTTGATGTTTCGCCATTCAGACAGAATGCCCAAGCATACTGTCTGAGAGGCGTTTCAAAGATGGCCGCCAAGTGAAATTATTCGCCTTAAAGGGACTTTGGCAACAACCATAAACAAGCAACCTGATTTGACATAGAATACAAAGGCGACCAAAGTTATTTGTACAGGTTTTTTGGCACACAAAAAGTGTTCTTAGAGGTTGATATGATTACAGTTGAACCCCTGAAGTCACATGGGCTGTTTTGACAATGTTTTCGCTTCCTTTTCTGAACATCTTGGTACGGTTGCTGTCTATAAAGAATGAAGGAGCTCTCGGATTTCTTCTAAAATATCTTAATGTGTATTATGAAGATGAAAGAAGGTCTCAGGGTATTGAAATTAAATGAAGGCGAGTAATTAATGACAGAATTTAAAATTTTGATTGAACTAATCTTTTAATCAAGGCTATTTTTAAATCCTTAGGGTAAAACTGAACAAGAGAATGAATGGGAATAGGAATTAATTTTAATATTTTAGTCTACTATTGACATCTGACAAGTCAACCTGTTTTGGTTACGCTTTTTTTTTTACACCATTTTAAGTCACATTAACTACTATGTTTACTATCTACTATGTTTAGTCACATTAACTACACCTTAAACACCCTTAAACCGACTCATGCCACCAAACCTGTCCCTATATGACCTATATCCCAGCTTAATAGCCCCATAAGTCTTCTGCATTAGTACAGTTCATAGTAAGTACATAGTAGTTAATGTGACTTAAAATAAAGTGCTCCAGTAACAGTGTCGATAGTCCTGTAAACAATATTTGTGAAGCAAACATCACTAATAACTTTCATTATTAGAGAGGACAAGCGGACAAATCTGCCTTAGCTTTTCCAGTCTTCATTTCTGCAAGTCCAGACGGCCACCTGGCGGGACAGTGGCAGCTTGTGTTGTTAAAAAGTGAGCCCTGTCCTGTCTCACCTTGCCTGGACAGGACTTACACAGATGCCTGTTGAGACAAGAACATGCCCTGCCAAACCATGACCTTTCTCACGCCTCCTTTTTGCGCATAAACTTTACCTTAAGCCAAGCAAATCTACATTCACTCAGCTATCAGAGCGCTCTGTAAAAATTTAAACCAAAATTCTAAACCATAATAGAACAACTTTTAACCACATCAATATATTACCGTAGCAACCATAATACATATCAATGTATTATTGAACTGGATGGATGGATGGATGGATGGATGGATGGATGAATGGGGCAATGACATTAAAGAGAATGATGGATGGATGGATGGATGGATGGATGGATGAATGGGGCAATGACATTAAAGAGAATGATGGATGGATGGGTGGATGGATGGATGAGTGATGGAAGTAGCAATTAGATTAAATAGAATGATTGATGGGTGGATGGATGGATGGATGAATGTAACAATAATGGATGGATGGATGAATGGATGAGCAATGGCTTAAAAGAACAATAGACGGATGGATGGATGGATGGATGGATGGATGGATGGATGGATAGTTGGTTAGATGGATGGATAGTTGGTTAGATGGATGGATGGATGGATAGATGAGCAATGGCTTAAAAGAACGGTGAATGGATGGATGGATGGATGGATGGATGAGCAATGGCTTAAAAGAACAATGGATGGATGGGTGGATGGATGGATGGATAGTTGGTTGGAAGGATGGATAGTTGGTTGGATGGATGGATGGATGAGCAATGGCTTAAAAGTACGATGCATGGATGAGTGGATGGATGGATGGATGGATGGATAGTTGGTTGGATGGATGGATGGATAGTTGGTTGGAGGATGGATGGATGGATGAGCAATCGCCTAAAAGAACGATGGATGGATGGATGGATAGTTGGTTGGATGGATGGATGGATGGATGGATGAGCAATGGAGCAATTAGATTAAATATAATGATTGATTGATTGATGGATGGATTGATGGTTGTAGCAATGATGGATGGATGGATGGATGGATGGATGGATTGATGGATGGATGGATGGATGGATGGATGGATGGATGGATGGACAGATGGATGGATGGATGGATGGTGGATGAGCAATGACTTAAAAGAGAATGATGGATATAAGGATGGATGGATGGACTAATGAATGGATGGGTAGATGGATGTAGCAATGACTAAATAGAATGATGGATGGACTGATGGTTGTAGCAAAGATGGATGAATTAATGGTTGGATGGATGTATCAATGACATTAAAAAGAATGATATATGGATGGATGGATGAATGGATGGATGGATTAATGGATGGATGGAACAATGACATTAAAGAGAAGGATGGATTGATGGATGGATGGATGGATGGATGGATGTAGCAATGACAAAAGAGAATGATAGATGAATGGATGGATGAATGGATGTATGGATGGATAGATGTAGCAATGACATTAAAGAGAATGATAGATGGATGAATGTATGAATGTAGCAATGTCATTAAATAGAATGATGGATTGATTGATAGATGGATAGATGTAATATTGAAATATAAAAGAATGAAAGATGGATAGATGGATGGTTTTAACAATGACATTAAACAGACAGACAGACAGACAGACAGACAGACAGACAGACAGACAGACAGACAGACAGACAGACAGACAGACAGACAGACAGACAGACAGACAGATAGATAGATAGATAGATAGATAGATAGATAGATAGATAGATAGATAGATAGATAGATAGATAGATAGATAGATAGACAGATAGATAGACAGATAGATGTTAAACAGAGAGGGTGACATCCTGGCGATTGACTGTGATGGACAGTTTATTCCCAAATTTGAGTGTTTATTACAGGCTTTCAGTCTGTGTTTGGTGGCGGGACTCAGGCTGACGGTTTGGCTGTGTTTCTAGTGTTCACTGGCGGGAGGAAAATCAACTAAATAACAAGACAAATTTGCTCTTTTACATCAGTTAATGAATAATGATATCAAAAGATAACAGCTAAGAATGAACTGTCCTTTTCTACACTTTTTTCACTAACACACTTAAAAAATAGCCCAAAATAGCCCACAATGTTCGTTCAAACATTCAACCCAATACATCTAAGCCACAAAAGCATCTTCATCTTCTACAGGGCTCGAAATGAACCTTTTTGTTTTGTAGCACTGGTGCTTCTAACTTTAAAAATGTAGGAGCACCAGCCAAAATTTAGTCGCACCCACCACTTATGAGCACCGTTACTACAAGTTTTATAAACAGATTTATTGCATTTGAAATCAACACTAATCAAAACTACCAGGCAAAAATATATATTTATGCTTGCGTGAGGGAAATATGTCTCAACGAAATCCTGTAATCACAAGAAAATACATTTTTATAACATAATTGAGTAACCAAAAGATACAAGGACCACTCACTGGCCCTACACGCACTTCTTGACATGGATGAATCTGTTAACGATACGTTAACTGAGCTGTGTTCTCACAGATGGTGTCTAATATTGCACAGATGCTTTTGACATATACCTTATTATGTGCATACGTCATTTTAATAGCAATACCGGTCTTTTCATGAGCTGCAATATTAGTTTAATCTTAGTCAGCGCAAGTTTGGTGTACGTAGTGTTAACTTTTACATATAAGATGGCTCACAGCATCTGGTTATTAAATGAAGGATTAAACAGAACCTCTTGTGTTTAAAACGTGTAGATGTGTAACAGTTACCTGAAAAGTCCATCCCACAGACTTTACAATGAATGCTTTAGTTATTATCATAGCGGACTTGAAGCCAATGGAAGTCTTTTATCCACTCTTCGAAAAATGTAGATGGTGGATTAACATTCACAACATGATCAGTAATCAGATCTGCCATTATTTGTAACTTTAGGTGGTTTCTAAAACTAAATCTGACAGTGTTGTTTTCATTCTCATCTTCAGCGCTTTACATTTTCGTAATTGTAGCTCTCCTGTCATCTGAAGGCAGAAGGCATTGACTGACAGCTGATTTTAACCAATCCATTCACGTTCAGTTCTAGAACAGTAGGCCAATAAAAAGAGCGCGAAGGCGGGGCAAGCATTGCGGGCTTTGTTTACTGCAACAAAGAGCATAGAATCACCAAGAGGCGACACTCTAGTGCGATTTAGGAAACAGCAACTAGATGGCGTGGCGGTCGATTTGGAATGAAAATTGCAATAGAACAACAGCATATTAGAAGTCTGTAAAATAAACTATTAAAAGTGCTGATGATTGTGATAGTAAGTGTTGTATTGTCGTCTTTCAGGTTGTATCTCAGCTTTAATGCGCTTTTTAAAGAAATAAATAAAAAACAAAGCAGCTGCTTGACATCACGACAGCAATAAGATCCAATGGACAGCCGATCGCTTTTACTACAAAATAGCGGAATCTGTGGCTGTTGCTGGGCGCTGCTGTTGCAATGGAACGTTCTATTGAGTGTCGCCTCTTGGTTATTCTACAACAGTTTTAAACTGTTCCTGAGCACTGTGTTTCAAGTGCAAAGACACATTGTGCATGAATGTGTCCTGAATCTACACATGCAGTGAACATTTTGCTGTAAAAACCGGTCGCACGCAGCAATTTAATGCACTCGCACAAATGCTCCCAAATATATTATGAGGTCGCATAGAAAAAATTTCGGGTGCATATGCGACTAAAATGGTCGCAATTTAAATGGTCGCCTGTTCTAGTGCATCAAAACAAAAGTTCTTTCCAACCCAGGCTCATTCTAAAAACGTAGCCCTGTATACATTTCTGGAGAGCACCAAATTCATCCCAGGAGCTACAGTACATTTTTGCCGTTTTTGTTTTCGCGAATAATATGATTAATTTTATTGTTTACAGTTACTTCTATGTTGTCAAGTGTTGATCTGTTGCTGTAAACCCAATTGTCCTTCGAGAACAATAAAGACATTCTAATTCTAATTCCCCACCACCACCAGGTTGTCCCTGTCCAGGGGGCCCTGTCTTCATCCTCAGCAGTCTAGGCATGGGCCGGTATAAGATTCTGACGGTATGGCAACTTTGGATATTATATTGCACGGTATCATGGTATTGTAATTACTGCTCTAAAATGTATTCTTTTTAAATGTCTTGGTAAAAACTAAAACTTTTTTCCCCTTTAAAAACCATATATAAATATATATATATATATATATATATATATATATATATATATATATATATATATATATATATATATATATATATATATATATATATATATTAAAGATTTATAATATTTGGAGCAGTAAACATGTCAGGCTAAATAATTAAAATGAATAATTGACTTCTGCTGTCTTCGTTAGTTTCAAAAACAGATTTCTTTACAATTTAAAACGGCATCTTTGGATATTTTTTTCTGCTGGAGATGCTGTTGTCCTAAAAAACAAAACAAAAAAAGTCAATAAAAAATCTTACACATACCTCAGGAACCGTATTGACTTATCCAAACTGCAGTAAACCTTGAACACGGTTATCGTCCCATGCCTACAGCAGTCATAGCTGGATCTAAAAGCTTCTAATTCAAGCTATGGACGGGGCCTCCGCCAAATAAATTAGTTAAATAAATGTAATTCAATATTATATTTATCTCCCTGGTCTTTCTGGTAGAACTTCTATGTTTAGCTGCTTTGACACAATCTGCATTGTAAAAGTGCTATAGAAATAAAGATGAATTGAACTGAATTCTACTGAAGAAAATAGGGTCACATCTTGGATGAGCTGTGGGTGAGTAAATTAACAGGAAATTTCATTTCTGAGTAAACTATCCCTTTAAGGGTGTCATTTCTTGGAGCTTAACATCTTGAGATAAAGAAAAGCTGGCGCATTCTACTAAGTTTCCCCCTTTTTAAATGTGCAACAACACGAGTGTGCGTAAATGATGACAGAACTTGAATGTGTGTGTGAATGGCTCCTTTAATGAGCCTTTTATGTGTGATCAATTTTTGCAGCAGAGGACGTGAGAAAGACTGATCATGCGTCTAAAGCGTGCGTGTGTGGTGTTTGAATATGGAGGATGCACCTCTGCAGTGTGTGTGCTGAAGGTTGATGTATGCCTGTAGGAGACTCGCTGAGAAGAAAGGATGTGAACTGAGGGAAATAAATGAAAGAGAGAAGGACAGTAAAGACGAGTGTGAGCGGCAGGGCATTATTACAAGTACATTTCTACTGACGACCGCCAAAGCTCTGCACGTTAGCATGTGTTTGCCAGGTAACCATGTGAATGAATACTTTATGCGTTGAGGACAGCACATCTGCCTTATGCATTGATGCATGGTGCACTGAAGTGTGTGAATTTGTTCGCACATCACATACAGTGCTCAACATACATGAGTACACCCCTCACAAATCTCTCATTTAGATTCATGTTTTCTATAGGAAGCTTTACAATATTGTATTTGTGCTTTTACAACAGTTCTGTCTGGTTCTCCAATCTGATTGGCTGATAGGCGAGCGATATTAAAGTAATATCAGAATTCGTACAGCCTCTACTCCGCTCACACGAGTGGAAAGCAGAGGACTACAGTTTGACAAATATTGCAGCTGTTGGACAACATAATGTACTCTTGAGGCTTTTTTTAGGTGTGAATGTTGTTGTTTAGATTGCATCTATGCAGTTTATTTATAAGGATAGTGCCTATTTTAAATATTTATAATGTTGGAGATTCAGCGCGTCGCCATCCATCAGTCTGTCATACTGAGCAGAGCAAAGACGGTTGATGTTCCACCACAAGATGGCGACAGAGAGTGCATAATAAGCCCTTAGAGGAGAAAAACTCAGCGTAATTTTAAACTACAGATGATCTAATCATTAAAAAACATGTAAGTGACATTCTAAGTCGATCTCTCTCTTTCGTATGTTGTAGTGCTGTATTTATACCATAGTAATCTGCTAGTGATTGATTTGCTTTGGATTTTTCAGGGTTAATTATTGCGATTTCAACAGAGAAATACTGGGAAATCTCTGTAGACTGATGGCATTTCATGCTGTTCAGCATTATAATCCTAAAATGTGAGCAAAATCACCTGTTTTGTCTTCACTTTAGACATTACGATAGAGAATCATTCAAATACTAGCTCTAAAGTGACATTTGTGAACTAGCAATGGTTTCTGCTGTTCTGACCGTCAGCTGCAGATGTGAATGAATGGTGGAAAAAAGTAGTTCCTCTTACAAAAGGGTTTTTGAGACTCTCCGAGTTTGATTTACTGTTTTATATGCGCGGTTATGACGTCAAACTCTCGTATAAATGTAATATCACACTCGTAGCAGTGCAACATGATTGCGTATTAGCACTGATAGGACACTAAGGGCCAATCCCAATTCTACGCCTTCGCCCTTTCCCTTACCCCTACCCCTCTTTTTGCGTGTTCACGTGAAGGGGTAGGGGTGTCCCAATTCTCTTTAGCTTGAAGGCGTAAAACTAAGGGGAAGGGCTAGATTGCCCTTGAAACTGAGATTTTTCAGGACCACCCTCGAAACTAAGGGGTACGAAACCTTCCCAGAATACAACAGCTGCAACAGAAGCATAGCTGCACACATACAGTTCTACTCAGCTGTCATCCAATCCATCCTCTGCACTTCAATCACCGTCTGGTTCAGCTCAGCTGCCAAAACCGACCTCCGTAGACTACAGCGAATAGTCCGGACTGCTGAACGAATCACTGGCACTACCCTTCCTACACTTCAAGAACTGTACTCTTCCAGAGTGAGTAAAAGGGCTCGCAAAATCACTCTGGACGCCTCGCACCCAGCACACTACCTGTTCGAACTGCTACCGTCTGGTCGGCGCTTCAGAGCACCAAGCACAAAAACAGCCAGACACAGGAAAAGTTTCTTTCCTCAGGCTGTCTATCTTATGAACAGTTAAATATTCTTCTACTGTACAATAAACATGTGCAATACTTTCTCATTCGCACTTGTACACAGCACCTTATATCAAGATACAATGTAATACCTTCTCAATTCGTATTTGTACACAGTACCTTATAACCTGTATATTTATAACAATCTGTACAAACAACTCAACATCCAGGTTTCTTGACTAACCGCATCTGTTTAATGTTTATCTTTTTTTTTTTTTTCCATATTTATTTTGTGTTGTCACTTGTCACTTTATGTACACTGGAAGCTTCTGTAGCCAAAACAAATTCCTTGTGTGTGTGAAGCACACTTGGCAATAAAACTGATTCTGATCTGATTCTGAAGTAAGGAGATGCACAAATTAGTATTTAGTATTTTTTATTTAGTATTTTTTGTCATTATTATTTCATTTTTTCATGGCATTTATTTTTACCGTCATGCTTTAAAAAAAATGCTAAATTTGGCGATCTATAATCCATAATAATAACTCCCGTATGGCAGTCCCACAACATTCTGTCACTCGATGACACTTGGAATACCCTGTCAGAAAAGTCTACTGTCTGGGAATGACATGTTTACAATGTCTGGTATAATATTAATGTTGTTTTCATGTGTTTACATAGATGAATATGGACATGGTGTCAATGCACAGTACTGTTACGATCTTATTGCCACATTAGATCATTATGATAACATGATATTGCTGACTTCAGTGATTTTCAGAAGATAAATACAAAAACAAAAAAATGCAACTGGAATCACTACAGCAGTCGTGATTGTCGATCTCATATGAGGCAAGAGATTACGATGACATGTGTGCAGGTGTTGTAGTGGTATCCCATTTCTTAGGGGTAAATTTTAAAGCCCTTCCCACACTCTGTTTCAAGGGCCAAGGGGAAGGTGTACAAAAATGTAATTGGAATTGGGTCTAAGGCACTCGGCCTGCGGTCTCAAGCCAGCGTATATCTCCACCAGTGGCGATATACAACTGTATCGCACTGCTACTCGTGTAATATTGCTCATATATACATTGCTTGTCAGTACTGAAGCAAAATCTGGAGCTAATCGAACGAAACAACTTATGATAACAGTCCAAAATTAGTACACCCACATGTATATGTTAGGGAAAAATATTAAA
Organism: Danio aesculapii; assembly: GCF_903798145.1. Lineage (NCBI taxonomy): Eukaryota > Metazoa > Chordata > Actinopteri > Cypriniformes > Danionidae > Danio > Danio aesculapii. The sequence goes on from NC_079439.1 coordinate 70,046,270, forward strand.
TAAAAAATTAAAATGAGCAAAATTTAAGAGAAATAAAAAATATATAATATTTTATTGAAATTTTGTAGTTTCTCATTTTTTCCCCCAATAATTTGCATGAACTTAAATGTATTATCCTTCTATTTTTAAAGATGTTCAGTGACTAACATATTATATTAGTATCCCTCTAAATATGTTCTGTTCAAATGCACCAAAATATATGACCTATATTCACTGAGAATTACTTCCTAAATAGGGTGTACTCAATTATATTATTATCACTGGATGCACTGAAAAAATATATATTAATTTGATTTACAAATTCATTTTAAGATTGCAAACAATTTAAAAGGGCTGAATTTGACTTAATTAATTCCAGTAATGTTCAACTTATTATTGTTATTTTTTTAATTCAGCCTATATAAATTGTTTGCATCCACTAACCCCGCAAAAAATGTGTAGATCCAATGAATCAATGTTTTTCAGACCTGTACTTTAGCTCAGCATAACTAAGCTTTTGCTTGTCCCATGACAGAATGATCAAATTGATGAGTGCACATGAACGGCGCCGCAGTGTTTTAATTACCAGTGGGAAACTGGGAATTTTCTTTTAGCTTTTACTTTCTGAGCTGGGAGCGACTGAATTAATAAAATCATGACGGAAGCTAATTGGTCTCAATCATAATTAAACTGTAAATGTGAGAATCGACTGTGTGTTTTAGTTTTACTGTGGAGAAATAGCTGAGCAATATCATTTATTTAGCTCATTTTATTCATTTTCCTTCAGCTTAGTTCCTGATTTATCAGAGGTCACCACAGTGGAATGAACCACCAACTACTCTGGCATATGTTTTACGCAGCCGTTTCCTTCCATTTCATACATGGCTCATTAAAAAAAATGATAACTGATCTTATAATGTTGCTTCTTACATATTTCACTGTCGCTAAGTAAAATATCCAATGAGTGGAGTTCATTTGTATATATGCAAGATACTAACATTCAGCTAAAAGCTTAACTAATCAGGTTAACTAGTCAAGTTAAAATATTCGGAAAGTCATTGGACAACAGTGATTTGTTTTGTAGACAATCAATAAATTATCATTTTTTAAGGGGGCTAATAATATTGACCTTAAAAATAATTCATTTTCCTTCAGCTTAGTCCCTTATTTATCAGGGGTCGCCACAGCGAAATGAACCGCCAACTATTCCAGCATATGTTTTACGCAGCGGATGCCCTTCCAGCCGCAACCTAGTATTAAGAAACACCCATACACTCTCATTCACACACACACTCATACACTACGGCCAATTTTTGTTTACCCAATAGACCCACATGTCTTCGGACTGTGGGGGAAACCAGAGCAGGAGGGCTGATAATATGAACCTCTGAGTAAAATATGGTGCACACACAGTCACACACAATCACACAATAACACACTTTGAATAGATACCAGTGAAGTATCTCCATTGGGGTGTTCAGAACTCCAATTCTGGGCTCCAAATCTCATGGGAAGTGTCTACTTACAGCTTGGAAGTCGTAATTACAACGTGATATGAGTTTCAATTGATTTTGGGCTGAAATAATGGAGTCGGTGGACGATTTCATATTTCTTTCATTTAACATACTGACAAAGACCCTTTTTTTAGCGCTGCTGCAACTGAGTGGAGCAAAGGGTGCACATTAGGGGTGCAACTGTTGATTTTAGCAGGATGAGCAGAACACTATTAGTTTTATCTTTATTCTTCATCAAAATGACAGACTAAACAGAAGTAGAAGTACAGAAGTACTGCAGACATTCAGACAAAAGACAAATGTCTTGTCGCCTATCAAAGTTTGGGGAACAACAAATAATAACTTGACTTCTAGTGGCTTATATGAAAGGCAAAGGCCTCTAGATTACACTTATTTTACCCAAATAACATATGATCATGCCTTGATTTTGAATGATTTCATTAGGACAGTAAAGTCTGACTTTGCTTAGACAAAAGTCTTGTCACTGAACAGAAACAATGGCCAGGATAAAATATAAAGTCATGCTGCAGTGGAAACAGAATGAATATTGTGTCTGACTCCATCATGAGCTTGGAGGACTGCATCCATACATCTCTGCAATGACTCAAATCACTGATTAATAAAGTCATCTGGAATGGCAAAGAAAGCGTTCTTGCAGGACTCCCAGAGTTCATCAAGATTCTTCTTCAACGCCTCCTCCATCTTACCCCAGACATGCTCAATAATGTTCATGTCTGGTAACTGGGCTGGCCAATCCTGGAGCGCCTTGACCTCCTTTGCTTACAGGAACTTTAATGTGGAGGCTGAAGTATAAGAAGGAGCGCTATCCTGTTGAAGAATTTGCCCTCTCCTGTGGTTTGTAATCTAATGGGTATCACAAATGTCTTGATATCTCAGGCTGTTGATAGGTATCATCCCGTATAGGGACTAAGCCGAAAGAAAATGAAGGAATGAATTAACCTAATTCAGAAAAAAATATAACGATGTATGTTTATAATACAAGTATAAGAAATGCTTTTCTTACTTAGATTTTTTGTCTTCATTCTAGTCCAAATATCAAAGAATTCTTCCATCAAGAAGCATTTTCTAGACAAGCAAGAAGTATTGTCTTGTTTTAAGAAATAATATGCCAAAATTAAGTGAGTTTTTTTAAAGCAAGTAAAATAATCTGCCAATGAGGCAAGCAAAAAAATGTAAATGTTTACATTTATATTTAATTTACATTGCACTTTTCTGGACACTTAAAACGCTTTACACATTTTGGGGGGAGGGAGAAGGGATCTCCTTTTCCACCACCAGTGTGCAGCAACTACTTAGATGACGGCAACCATATTGCGCCAGACTGCACACCACACACCAGCTGATTAATGGAGATTAATGGAATAGGGATGGTTAAGAGGCCATAACAAACAGAGGCCAGTGGGCAAATTTGGCCAGGCAGCTGGGGTTAAACCCCTACACATCCTGGACATCCTGGGATTTTTAATGACCACAAAGTGGGTCAGGACCTCAATTTAACATCTCATCCAAAAGACGATGCTCGGTGAGCAGTGTAGAGTCCCCATCACTATACTGGGGCGTTAGGACTCACACAGACCACAGGTTGAGCGCCCCCTACTGGTCTCAATAACACCACTTCCGGCTGCAACCTAGCTTTCCCATATGGTCTCCCATCCAGGTTCTGACCATGCGCAGCCCTGCTTAGCTTAGATGGAGAGAGCTAGCTGCCAGCTAATCTAGTTTAGCCAATTTTATTTTGACATAAGATTATTTTGCGTACCCCATTGGCAGATTATTTTTGCTTGATTTAAAGAAAAACGCACTTAAGTTTGGCAGTGTAAATGGTGTAGCGCATAGGTCTCAAACTCGATCCCTTGAGAGCCGCAGCTCTGCACAGTTTTAATCCAACCCTGATCAAACACAGTTGATCCAACTGATCAAGGTGTTCAGGACTACTAGAGACTATTAAGCAGGTGAGTGTTGGAGCTAAACTATGCAGAGCTGTGGCCCTCCAGGAATTGAGTTTCAGACCATTGCTGTAAAGCATTTTTGTAGTATATTAGGACACCAGTGGTCAAAAAGAGAACTGCAGAGAACTTTTGCACATGTAGCACAAGAAGACTAAAGTCTGGTTTATACTTCTGCATCAAGTGATCGGCGTGACCTACGACGCAAGCCTTGCACGTAGCTATGCATTTATACTTCTGCGCGCTGTTTTTGTTGCTCTACAATACACTTCCGAAACGCTAGCTAGCAGTAGGTGTCTATGTTTCTCTGTGTCGAGTTCCTTCACTGGTGTCTTGTTTTTTCTGAACGCTACCTTAACGTACTAGTGGCTCAAATTCGCTCATTTTGAGCTGGGACACGGCGGACGTGCAACAACTTTAATCATAAGGTAAACTCAAAACAGCAGTCTCCATCCGGAGCTCCTTCACAGGACTCCACACTTGTAAACACCCGCTGCATCACGCTTGCTGGGCTCTCACCTCCGCCCGCACTCATCAGCGCTACCAAGCTGACCAATCACAGAGCTTGCGCTAAGCGTAAGCGTTATATTTTTTGAGAGGCGCGCGTCAGCGACGTCGACGGCCATGGCAAGGGGCTATGTGTCCACTCATAGGCTGCGCCATAGCATACGCGTGTGCTTGATGCAGAAGTATAAATCAGCTTTAAGAAGACTCACACTATGCTATCCGAATCATGCCCAGGCCTGTTTTCTGAATCCTTTGACAAGTGTGAATGCTCTGAATCGGGATCAGAGATGGTTCAGTTGGCCAGCCCTGGCCCGAGTTGGAAGAGGTGTGCCAGAGCGTGGTTCACTTGGGCTCAGTAAATCCATATCAAACAGTCCCTTAAAAGTCACGTCTCGTCCTCAGCTTGAATCCGAAACCGAAGACGAGACGTGACTTTTAAGGGACTGTTTGATATGGATTTATTAATCATTCTTACTGTTTAATGAACGCAAACTGTTGTAGATTATTAAATACGCAAACCCCTCACTGCACGACAGCTGCACCTTCAGCAAACCTCCTAATTCCTGCAGCACGAGGACTTCATGATTGTTTATGAGCGTCAAAGGTGGCTGATCTGTTCGGCGAAATATTTGACTGTGTGTCACCGCATCACAAACCAGTAAAAAGATATAACTAAAGAAATCTCCAGTCTGTTTAAGCGAGAGCGCTTCTTAAACTGAGGTGCGTCGGCCCGATTCAAGGCAGACATAGTGTGAGTACACCCTAAACATGATTCAACGTCCTGAAAAAGTCACAACAAAGCTCTTGTGTGTTTGTATGTGTGTCTATATCAAGCGCGTGTGTGTCTATATTCCGCTCTCCCTCATGAAGCAAATACAGAAGTAACTGAAACCTCACTTCATCGAAATTTCGCTAGTGCTGCCTCCATAAGATTTCTATTGAGCCCACTGTTAGAATGGCCAACTTTACAGCAGAAAAAAAAGGTGTTTACAGCCTGGTACAAAGAACGATTTTGGTTCATATAGCTAATATTACCCTTCATGACAAGTAAAGGGGCTGAATTTTTTTATAACTCCGTTTCCTTTATATTAGGTTATATTAAGTTTGCATAATTAAGGGCGTGGCCACTTAAGTGACAGCTAGGTCTCACTGGTCGCCGTCACTTCACCTCAGCTGAATCCGGCTGATTAGCCGCTGAACTCTGCATATACATCGTATTTTTGTGTTGTTTTGTGTGGCTTTACACAGTCAGCTGCCTTTTTGGAAATATTTCCTACAATCATCAGATGATATGGGATCCTGTGTGCACTTAATTGTGCTCACAAACCATTCACGTGGCCTCGTTTCCCATGTGAGTGAAATTATATACTTACATAGCATATCTATCAACGTATTCATTTATTTAAGATCAATTATCATTTATAATTTACTTTAGACCTTCAATGCACTCCAGAATCAGACAGATTGATTAGCTGTAGGCTCTAGATCAGTCATCTGAAGCGTTATCATACAGTGTTATGCTGGATTTCATCAATAGTCTTGCATTTACTAACACAGACTGTATCTGAAGTGTTTGGACGTATTTAGCGTTTTCCTCCTGTTGAAAAATGTCATAAGAACAATGTTTAGTGGCTCAATGTTTTACTACAGTGTTTTTAAAAGTCTAAACACTTTGCTGATATAGTGTACAGCCAAGCACATGTGGTCAGAACCCAAACGAGTCTCAGGTAAGGAATGTCTAAGCAAAGTGCCAGCAGGTGTCTGTAGCTCCGCTCACGCTCCGCCTCTTTGCCCTTGTTTGGTATCCCCCGGTCAGTGCGATGACGTGCGGACAAAATGGCGACGGTTGGCCACGCCTAGCTTCTTTTTCGTTCTTCAGAAACCTATGAGTGACGTCACGCATACTACGTCCATATCTTTTACAGTCTATGGTCTATATGTATGTTTGTGTGTGTGTGTATGTGTGTATATGGTCTTCAGATCATTAAAAATCTGTTTGTTTTTCCTTTTAACAACATTATTTAGCTTATTTTGCATTCGTATGTGTGTGTGTGTGAGTGTGTGTGTGTGTGTGTGTGTGTGTGTATGTCTGTATGTGTGTGTGTGTATTCATATGGTCACCAAGAAGACTGAACCTGGCCAAACAGGGCCACAACTGGCAGCATGAATGTGTGATTTTGCCAGATTCAGAGAGAGAGAGAGAGAGAGAGAGAGAGAGAGAGAGAGAGAGAGAGAGAGAGAGAGAGAGAGAGAGAGAGAGAGAGAGAGAGAGAGAGAGAGATGTCCTTGAGAGGAGATCAAATATGACCTCTCTACTTTATCTGCTGACATCAGAGACACACTATAAGAGAGCTTCATTCACTAAAACACACACACACACACACACACACACACAACATCCTAACAGCCTGTTTCTCACATCTGAAAACATCTTGCACAAAAGAAAGCTTTACCATCACACATGCAAACAAACAAACACACACACAAACACACGCACACACACACACAATATGACTCGAGTGTCTGGAAACACAAGCTGATGTTCGATTCTTTACAAATACACTTACACAAGAGCAAACTCTTTCCATTGTGAATCAACACACTGCTGCCTACAGACTTGGCCATGTTGGATTTATGCACTCTCTCTCTCACACACACACACACGCCAACACATTCACCCACACACATCCTACTTAAACAAGGCCTGACACATACACACATGCGGGGAAAACTGACAAACTGTTTCATGACACACTTGTCATCTTAAACTGATCTGAGAGCTGTGGAGGAATGGATGAATAATTAACCTAGGCAGTTTGAGTGTGTGTGCATGTGTGTGTACCTTTTATTTCTAATGTTGCGGGGACCGAATGTCCCCACAAGTATAGCAAAACCTGTACATTTTGACCTTGTGGGGACATTTTTGTAGTCCCCATGAGGAAAACGGTTCATAAATGACACATCATGAAGTACTTTGGAAATATAAAGATGCTAGTTGTTTCCAGTGAGGGTTAGGTTTAGGAGTAGGTTCGTAGAAGACGAACAAATTATACAGTCTGTACAGTATGGTACAGAAGTCCCCATAAAGATTTGTGTGTGTGTGAAAGTGTGTGTGTGTGTAGTTAAAGGCTGGGATATGATGTATGTCCCTTAAAGGGCCAGGTTACCTAAAAAAGTTCAAACTTGTTCAAAGCCAGGAGTTTCTTTCTTCTGTTAAACACAAAATAAGATATTTTGAAAAATGCTAAAAACCTGTAACCGTTGACTTCTATAGTATTTGTTTTTCCTACTTTGGAAGTTAATGGTTACCGGTTTTCAGCATTCTACAAAATATTTTCTTTAGTGTTCAGCAGAAGACAGAAACTTGAAAGTTTGAAAACCAGTAACCATTGACTTCCATAGTATTCTTTTTTCTTTCTATGAAAGTCAGTGATTACAGGTTTTCACCATTCTTCAAAATATCTTTTTTTAGAACTTATTAAAGACCATTCCCAAAACAACATTACATAACTCAAAGGGCCCGTTCACCCAAAAAAATAAAATTCTGTCATCATTTACACACCCTTTACAAATAGTTATGAGTTTCTTTCTTCTGTTAAACAAAAAAATAAGATATTTTGAAAAATGTTGAAAACATGTAACCATTGACTTCCATAGTATTTGTTTTTCCTACTTTGGAAGTCAGTGGTTGCCAGTTTTCTGCATGCTCAATATGTCTTCTTAGTGTTATTCATTCATAAGGTTTACACTTGAGGGAGAGCAAATAGTGAGTAAATGTTTAGGTGGACATTTTTGGGTGAACTACCCCTTAAATAGAAATGTTAAGGGAACCTAAAACTGTAAGCATGGTAGTAGGCTCTTTATTTAGCGCTATATGTTATGAATACGTGTATTATGAGAACAAAAATCAGACATTCTACATTGCATAGTATTTGTTTTTCCTACTTTTTAAGTCAATGGTTCCAGGTTTTCACCATTCTTCAAATTATCTTCTTTTGTGTTCAACAAAAGACAGAATCTCGTAAAGGTTTGGAATAGAAAACTCTTCTTAAACATTAATATAACGTTCTAAGAACATTTACATAACATGAAACTTGACCTCCATAGTATTTGCTTTTCCCACAATGGTAGTGAATGGTTACTGGTTTCCAGCATTCTTCAAACTATCTTTTTTTAGTGTTTGGAATCACTTGAGGGAGAGCAAATAGTGAGTAAATGTTTTTTTTTTTGGGATGAACTACCCCTTAAATAGAAACGTTAAGGGAACCTAAAATTGTTAGCATGGTAGTTATTTAGCGCTATATGTTATGAAAATGTGTATTACGAGTAAAGAACATCAGACATTCTACATTACATAGTATTTGTTTTTCCTACTCTTTAAGTCAATGGTTCCAGGTTTTCACCATTCTTCAAAATATCTTCTTTTGTGTTCAACAGAAGACAGAAACTCGTAAAGGTTTGGAATAGAAAAAACTTCTTAAACATTAACATAACGTTCTAAGAACAGTTACATAACATGAAACTTGACTTCCATAGTATTTGCTTTTCCCACAATGGTAGGTGAATGGTTACCGGCTTTCAGCATTCTTCAAAATATCTTTTTTTGTGTTTGGAATCACTTGAGGGAGAGCAAATAGTAAGTAAATGTTCATTTTTTGGATGAACTACCCCTTAAATAGAAATGTTAATGGAACCTAAAATTGTTAGCATGGTAGTAGGCCTTTTATTTAGCGCTATATGTTATAAAAATGTGTATTATGAGTAAAAAAATCTAACGTTCTATTCTGCATAGCATATGTTTTTCCTACTATAGAAGTCAATGGTTACCGGTTTTCAGCTTTCTTCAAAATATTTTCTTTTGTGTTCAACAAAAGACAGAAACTCGTAAAGGTTTGGAATAGAAAAACCTTCTTAAACATTAACATAACGTTCTAAGAACAGTTACATAACATGAAACTTGACCTCCATAGTATTTGCTTTTCCCACAATGGTAGTGAATGGTTACCAGTTTTCAGCATTCTTCAAACTATCTTTTTTTGTGTGTTTGGAATCACTTGAGGGAGAGCAAATAGTGAGTAAATGTTTTTTTGGGGGGGTGAACTACCTCTTAAATAGAAACGTTAAGGGAACCTAAAATTGTTAGCATGGTAGTTATTTAGCGCTATATGTTATGAATATGTGTATTACGAGTAAAGAACATCAGACATTCTACATTACATAGTATTTGTTTTTCCTACTTTTTAAGTCAATGGTTACCAGTTTTCACCATTCTTCAAAATATCTTCTTTTGTGTTCAACAGAAGACAGAAACTCGTAAAGGTTTGGAATAGAAAAAACTTCTTAAACATTAACATAACGTTCTAAGAACAGTTACATAACATGAAACTTGACCTCCATAGTATTTGCTTTTCCCACAATGGTAGTGAATGGTTACCGGTTTTCAGCATTCTTCAAACTATCTTTTTTTTGTGTTTGGAATCACTTGAGGGAAAGCAAATAGTAAGTAAATGTAATTTTTTTGGATGAACTACCCCTTAAATAGAAATGTTAAGGGAACCTAAAACTGTTAGCATGGTAGTAGGCTCTTTATTTAGCGCTATATGTTATAAAAATGTGTATTATGAGTAAAAAAATCTAATGTTCTATTCTGCATAGCATATGTTTTTCCTACTATAGAAGTCAATGGTTCCAGGTTTTCACCATTCTTCAAAATATCTTCTTTTGTGTTCAACAAAAGACAGAAACTCGTAAAGGTTTGGAATAGAAAACTCTTCTTAAACATTAACATAACGTTCTAAGAACATGAAACTTGACCTCCATAGTATTTGCTTTTCCCACAATGGTAGTGAATGGTTACCGGTTTTCAGCATTCTTCAAACTATCTTTTTTTTTAGTGTTTGGAATCACTTGAGGGAAAGCAAATAGTAAGTAAATGTTTTTTGGGTTTACTACCCCTTAAATAGAAATGTTAAGGGAACCTAAAATTGTTAGCATGGAATTACAGTAGGTCCTTTACTTAGCGCTATATGTTATGAATATGTGTATTACGAGTAAAAAAAAATCAGACGTTCTACATTCTCTGTGTTGTCATTAGATCTTAAAGGCTGTTTTTCTGCATGACTCTGTGACCTAGAATTGGCCACCCTATGACAGCAATGTAGAAAACTATGATTTGAAACATTTATCACTGCATAATGCCGACTATCTCACATGCTATTTTTAAAGCAGTAGTAGTAGGAAGTGTACAGTGTATTCTGCTCAGAGTATGTAGTAAGCTTCAATCCTGAACATGGCAACACACTCAGAGGCGGTAGCTAAATATACAATGCTATGCTCCCTCAAATATAATCTGGCTTTGGTATGTACTGTAGAGATTTTAGAAAAGTAACAGGGACATTTATGTGAATCTAAGCGTACTAAAATCCCTTTCTCGACTCAAAAGAGAAGCGGTCTGGTTTATGAGGACGCAGGACATGGCACAGATCAGCACAGCTGCTGACATTCACCAACTTACATCTCTTACATGTATTATTCATCTAAACACGCTATAATGAGAGAGAGAGAGAGGATGCACAAAGAGGACAGAGAGAGAAGCAGACATGAATTTAAAAGAAATAAAAAACAGGACATTTTAAAACTCAAAATTGCATGCGTTCTCCCAAAAAGAGCACTTTTTGAGGCAGCATCACATCTATAAACATCAGAATGCATTGTGGTTAACAAAAATGAGCTAATAGAAAAATAAAAACATCCAAGATGGCAGATATAGTAAGTGAAGTTGCTTTTTTGTAAAGTTCTCCATGTTAACGATGACACAATTCCCCAAAGTCTATGAGGATTTGGGTTTAAGTCCCCACTTGGATATAAAAACAAGAACACACACAGCTTTAAGGGGATTTCCTATAGACATTATGATTTTTATACTGTACAAACTATATATTCTTATTCATTCATTCATTTTCCTTTAGCTTAGTCTCTATTTCAGAGGTCGCCACGGCGGATTGAACCGCCAACTGTATATTCTGTCCTCCTAAACCCAACCATAAAGAAACAATCTGCATTTTTACACTTTAAATATACTTCATTCTGTGTGATTTATAAGCAATTTTACCCAACGGGATCTTAATTTTGGTCCCCACGATGACACAATCCCCATACGTCTATGAGCATTCAGGTTTAAGTCCCCACTTGGATATAAAAACAAGAACAAACACAGCTTAATGGGAATTTCCTATAGACATTATGATTTTTATAATATACAAACTGTATATTCTCATTCATTAATTTTCCTTCAGCTTAGTCTCTATTTCAGAGGCTGGCACAGCGGAATGAACCGCCAACTATACTAAATACTAATACTACTAAATACTAATACTAAAATACTAATTATGTGTGATTTATAAGCATATTTTATTAATGGGGATTTCAATTTTGTTCCCCACAGTGACACAAGTCCCAATGAGTCTTTAGGCATTCAGGTTTAAGTCCCCACTTGTATATAAAATCAAGAACACACACAGCTTTATGGGGATTTCTTATAGACATTATGATTTTATGCTGTAAAAACTGTGTATTCTCATTCATTCATTTTCCTTCAGCTTAGTCTCTATTTCAGAGGCTGCCACAGCGGAATGAACCGCCAACTATATATTCAGTCCTCCTAAACCCAACCCTAAGGAAACAATCAGCAATTTATTTCTACACTTCGAATATACTTCATTCTGTGTGATTTATAAGCAATTTTACCCAATGGGATCTCAATTTTGGTCCCTACGAAGACACAATCCCCATACGTCTATGAGCATTCAGGTTTAAGTCCCCACTTGGATATAAAAACAAGAACACACACAGCTTTATGGGGATTTCTTATAGACATTACGATTTTTATACTGCATATTCTCATTCATTTATTAATTTCCCTTGAATTAGTCTCTATTTCAGAGACTGCCACAGCGGAATGAACGGCCAACTATATATTCAGTCCTCCTAAACCCAACCCTAAGGAAACAATCAGCATTTTATTTCTACAGTTTGAATATACTTCATTCTGTGTGATTTATAAGCAATTTTACCCAATGGGATCTCAATTTTGGTCCCCACTAAGACACAATCCCCATACGTCTATCAGCATTCAAATTTAAGTCCCCACTTGGATATAAAAACAAGAACACACGCAGCTTTATGAGGATTTCCTATAGACATTATGGTTTTTATACTGTACAAACTGAATATTCTCAATCATTCATTCATTCATTCATTCAATACCCTTAGGCTTAGTCACTATTTCAGAGGTCGCTACAGCGGAATGAACCGCCAACTATATATTCAGTCCTCCTAAACCCAACCCTAAGGAAACAATCACCATTTTATTTCTACAGTTTGAATATACTTCATTCTGTGTGATTTATAAGCAATTTTACCCAATGGGATCTCAATTTTGGTCCCCACGATGACACAATCCCCATACGTCAATGAGCATTCAGGTTAAAGTCCCCACTTGGATATAAAAACAAGAACACACGCAGCTTTATGGGGATGTCCTATAGACATTTTTATTTTCATACTGTACATACTGTATATTCTCATTCATTTATTAATTTCCTTTGAATTAGTCTCTATTTCAGAGATTGCCACAGCGGAATGAACCACCAACTGTATGTTCTGTCCTCCTAAATCCAACCCTAAGCAAACAATCAGCATTTTTACACTTTCAAAATACTTAATTCTGTGTGATTTATAAGCAATTTTACCCATAGGGACCTCAATTTTGGTCCCCACGAAGACACAGTCCTCATAAGTCTATGAGCATTCAGGTTTAAGTCCCCACTTGGATATAAAAACAAGAACACACACAGCTTTATAGGGATTTCTTATAGACATTATGATTTTTATACTGTACAAACTGAATATTCTCATTCATACATTCATTTTATTTCAGCTTAGTCTTTATCTCAGAGGTCGCCACAGCGGAATGAACCACCAATTGTATATTCTGTCCTCCTAAACCCAACCTAAAGTTAACAATCTGCATTGATACACTTTCAAAATACTTAATTCTGTGTGATTTACTGTATGAGTTGTTTTTCTAATGAAGACCAAAAGAAATGTCCTAACAAGGTCAAAATTGACAAGTTTTGCTATACTTGTGGGGACATTGGTTGGTCCTCACAATGTTAGGAATACAAGAAACAAACACAAGAGTTGGTCAATGGACAGGATCAATGTGAAAGTCAATCTCTCAGTCACAGTTACATATTATTCATGGCTTCAGTGAGTTTCTTCAGTCTCTTCTTCTCCCTGCAGTCATTTCTCACATCTTTATTCTCTTTCTTGCATGCAGGGTTTTATTTTCTGTTGCTCAATTATTATAGGATGGGTAACATGTTGATTGCTTAGCAACAAGTATTTATATTTAAAAAAAATATGAAAACGCACTGCGACTTCTCAGTTTTTGCTACAGGCTTTATATTTGCATGATGGTTTGTGAAATATACAGCGGGAAACCATTTTAGAAAATTAATATGAATTTTACAAGGATATTGCATTTAATATTACTTTATCAAATGTTTGAATATGTTAACTGCATGCATTGTTACACTGAATACCATTTTACTGGATGTCATCTGGTCAAAATATGGCAATGTTATGAATTTATTTACATAAAGTATAGGAAAGCTAAAGCTGTATTACACTTTTATTGTTTTGATCCAAGAGTATTATATGAATGCATATTAATTTTAAAGAGCAATTATATCAAAGTCACATTATCATTTATTTTCCTTCGGCTTATTTATCAGGGGTCACCACAGCGGAATGAACCGCCAACTATTCCTTCATATGTTTTACACAGCGGATTCCCTTCCAGTTGCAACCCAGTACCGGGAAACACCCATATACACTCATTCACGCATACACTATGACCAATTTAGTTTACTCAATTCACCTATAGCGCATGTGTTTGGACTGTGGAAGAAACCAGAGGAAAACCTGGAGGAAACCCATGCCAGCACAGGGAGAACATGCAAACTCCACACAGAAAACTGACCAGGCTGGGACTCAAACCAGCAACCTTCTTGCTGTAAGGCAACAGTGCTAACCACTGAGCCACTGTGTCACCCTAATTAGAACTTTGGGTGGTAGAAGTGGAGCGGAGTCATGGACGAAAGTGAAGAGCGCCAGCGGGGTAGTGGTAAAAAGAGGGTTGGGGAGTGGGATGTCCTGGACGAAAGTTAAAAGGGGCGGGGGAAGGGGTTGGTTTTGTCGTGGATGAAAGTTAAGAGTGGGGGGTTTGGGGGGGGTGGCTGGGGTCATTTGGGTGCTTTGGGGGGCTGTCTCCATACCGTCCCTAGCAAGAAAAAACCCTGGGAACCCGCCCATATATAAAAATTCGACACTGATTGTGGATACACACATTGCGATATCGATGCTCGAATTGTATATTGTTCAGAATCACATTTATTAAGAAGTAGGGCTGTGCAATACGGGCAAAAGAAAGCTATCAATCTTCTTGAGCATATTAAAGCTGCGAAGATCACTCGATTCATCAGCGGATCGCTCATAGACAGACCTGCTGATCTTTGCGGCTTTGAAACGCTCCAGTGTCCCTGTATCTGTGGTTACACTCAGTACACAGCGTGAGTGCAGTGAACTGATGACCTTCACGGCCAATCAGTCACTTCTGTTGAGCTCATGAACACAAGGGCAAATCAGCGCTGTTTGAGAACACACTCCAGAATGCTCAGATGTTAGAGGGAAATAGAGGTTTTTAAAATTACAGTATTGATTGGCAGGGGCGTTGCTAGCAGTGTTGCCAACTATTTCCAATGAAAAGTAGCTAAAGCCTGTCCGAAAAGTAGCTAAATGTTGCCAGATGACGTCACATGCTAATTTGCATATCAGTGACGTCATCACGTAGTATCTGACAAGCGTAAGCCCATCATGTCTCTACTCTTTGAGGCTCCGTGTATTATATTATATTAAAACATTACATACAGATGCACAATAAATAGGTTCTTATTAACATATTACTTTGCGTGATGACATCGTTGCGTATTCGCAACTCAACACTACATCTTTATGTCGTATACAAAATAATTAATGGTTTCTCAAATTGACTGGCCATCCCAGCAAAGACATTATTTGAAATATGTCCATTTAGATTTGTATGTATAGTTGACTATTTGCAAATGTAATACAAACACTTTTTGATAAGAATTTTTACTTTACTATTTTTAACTTGTGAAATTAACACATTTGTGAAAGTGACAACAATTATAGCTCTATTAGCTAGCTAAATTACCAACAATTATACATGTTAACAAATATCAGGAAATTAACAGCTATGAAAAACAATCTGAGCTAGCGATTTAACTTGAATGTGATATGTGTGTGTTGAGTGAAGCTTGCAGCCACTGTTTTTTGAGTCACTTCACGAGTTCACACTTGCAATAGTTTCAGAATAAAGCGTATTTGGCTTGCTGTCCGGGGAGAGGGCTCTGAGCTCGGGGAAGACACCCAAACTCGAGTTATTCCCCTTATCAGGAAACAGAGAGGAATTGGGATTCGAGCGAAGTATCTAGCCCGGCCCCAGAACGCTCCCCCTGAGATTGTAATGCTTAAGAGGTGAGGTGTTGGGGTGGTGGAGGGATGCTAAAGTCGTAAGATGCTGCAGGTAAGACAGCTTGGGTATATATAGGGGTTTGGTCAAGAACTGATAGGATAATAGAATAATTGTCAATGACGTATTTGATACTGAAACTTCTGCGCGTGCTCCTCCCGAAATTTGTTTATAAAACATCACGTTCTGAGTCACAAAATTGCTAAAAGTAGCCAAATGAATGTTAAAAATTGCTAAATTTGTTGCGAGGTGCTTTTTGGAAAAAAAAAAGTTGCTAGGGTAGTGTGAAAAGTTGCTAAATCTAGCAACAAAATTGCTAAGTTGGTAACACTGGTTGCTAGACATAAAGCTCTACTGGGGCACGCCCCCCTCAAAAAAAAAAAAATAAAATAAAATAAATAAATAAATATATATCTTACACCAAAATATTTATTATAAATAAAAAAGTATTATTGTTATTATACAATTATTATTCTAAATAATAATAAATAATAATAAATAATAAATTCACTGCTGCTCTTACAGTTGTGTAAATTGCTTCCTTGTCTTCATTTGTAAGTCGCTTTGGATAAAAGCGTCTGCTGAATGACTAAATGTAAAATGTAAATAAATAACAGAAATAATCCTAAAATGTAACTGGAAAACCATGTAAAAACACAACTAGAGTGATGATAAGATAATTTGAGAAATCTTTTGCATAAATAATAATTTTATTTGAATGAAATTCTACAGACAGTTCTATAGAATACAAAAAATATGTTTTAAAGAATTGTTGTCTTAGACAGAGGATTAAGTTTACCTCCCTGACTCGTCATCCCTCCATTTTACTTCATACAAAAAATCTATCAGGAGGCATGCTTTGTAAGATCACCTTACTATTAAAACTTTAGTTTTGTCAACTTGCAAAATTCAATGCGTGCCCTCGCCTCCACATAAAAGGCCGTTACACTGGTTTCACAACACATGAGCGGCACGTGAGCAGCCCAAACGTTTTTTGGCGTGCATGTTAACAACCGGGACTCGCACCGGGAGAAGAGCAGGAGCAGTGTGTAAGGCACGCGGGTATGGTTCTCTGTGCACATGCAGGGATGCGTCAGGTTGGCTTTTGATTAAACTACACTGCTTTCACCAGCGTTGGTTCGGGTGCACATATGGAATAACGTCTTTATTCCGGGATTACCACTGTTAATAATTACACTTTGCATATAAAGTAAACCATATCTCAAAGCATTTACTAGGGCACTGGCGATTTTTACTGGCGATTTTTAAATTGGGTGTACCAACATTGCTGTTGATTGGTATCGAATTCCAGTATCGTGACAACACTAGTTCACATATCGCATCTTTTGCGTGCACAAGTCTGTCATTTCCAATGAAGGTGCGCACATATTGAGAGCGACATGCTCGCGTATTCCAGGCACTCCCAGTTGAAAACATCTCTTTTCAGAAAAACTTTAAATTTAACTTCAGAATGCCAGACCGCGAGTCATGATAACAAGAACTGACCGATCAGCTTATATACACATTTTGGTAGACTAATTATCTCAGACCAACACAGTACGCCCAACCACCCAGTGCTTTTTAATCTTCACCATAAATAAAATGTTTAAAAAATAAATCTTAAAAAGCTGCAAATGACAAAGGAGAACAAAGTGCGTTAAAATGCCGAAAGAAGCAACGTGCTCGCACTTTTAACACACTTGTTGACTTTTTGTGACACCAAGTCCTCCTGTGCTGAACTCAAATGAACATGAACTCAAATGAATATCCCTGTTTATGCAGGATATTCAGTCTCCTGTTGTGGCGCTCTATTTAGGCGTGCTGCGTCATGATTGGTTCAAATAGAATACTGTGGGAAAATTGTAGAGCTGTGAACCTACACTGGTCTCACAGTTTGGTTCGGTTGCAAGTATCATGCCATCGATTCGGTTCAATTCGATATTTCGGTGCATCACGGTGCATTGACGATGCTTTCCATACACACTTTTACATTTTCACAGCAATTCTTGTATTAAAATGTATAAATATATTTATGTACTATTTGTGATACAATTTTGTCCTTTAATACAAACAGTCAGATATATAAACTGTACCTTTAAACAACAGGAGCATTTATAGCAAATAAACAAATATAAATAACACACTCGCTTGTCTACCAAGTTCTTACACCCCTTTGATTGGTCACACGCTCAACAGAAAGGACTGTGATTGGCTCTCACATACACCCTGGTGCACTTTACAAATGAGTGACATTGATAAACGGCATCAGCGATCACAGCTGATCCGTGATAGACACTGTGGAGAAAACTCTGCAGATATGCGTTTGTGTCTGTATCCAGAAGTATCGCTGTAAAACAGTGAGCCACAGTGAGAAAGAGAGAGAGAGAGAGAGAGAGAGAGAGAGAAATGGAGTTTACTTTCATTCTCTCAATTGCAGTGAAATAGGGGCTTCTGCTGAAAGTGACTGAGGGGGGAACCGGAGCACCCGTAGGAAACCCACGCCAATAAGTTCCATACTATATAGTACGCTAAAAACAGTAGGCGAGCTGAGGAGTATGTCTGAATTCAAAGCATTGGCTAAACAATAGACGAGAAGTACCTCGATGACCTCCTAGCAGGCACACAACATCATAAAACGTCAATATTAGGTTAGATTTAGGTGACATCAGGTGACCAAAATTCAATGTCTAGCGTCTAAGGACAACGTTATGCTGACGTCCAATAATGTTAATATTTGATTGATTTCAGGTTGTATTGGAAGTGACCAAAATCCAACATCGAGCCAACATCTTAAACCAACGTCATTCTGATGTCATACTGAATATTGAATACTGACGTTTCAAGAGTTAGCTGATGATTGATTATAAATCTTGTTTGGCATGCTGTCCCGGGAGAGAGCCCTGAGCTCATAAGATCCTCGAGCATTTGCAGGCTGAGAGGGGAGTTTGAGCTCAGGTAGGTCTCAAGAACTCCCCTGCTTATTTATGTCTAATGACAAATTAGAGATTAATACAGATATACTGCTGATTAAGAGCTCATATGTGGTGCTAAATTGCTGCTGAAAGTGTCAGTGAAAGACTGTCCAGCAAACACACACGCAGTGAAATTGTGCACAGTTTCTGTGTTTTTAAGTAGTTGGAGCATTGTAAAAACCCTCGCTCGCCTCCCTCGCCATAGTAAGCTACGACGACACAGCGCATATGAGATAAATGACGTCACTACATAATAACCGGTTATGATTATTACTGAACCGTTAGCAAATTGTCTGCATCTGCGCTGCACCGAAGAAACAATTAATTTTGATACCCCTAGAAAATCGTGCTGTAAGACGATTTAGAAATCGTGCATGTCCAAATCACAATTTCAATACGATTTCAATTAATCGCACAGCCCTATTAAGAAGGTTGTTAGTTATCAGATATAACCAAACATAAGTGAACAGAAATTGCAATATCAGTGCATCATAACCCTTCACGTCCAAATCCATCCGTCACATCCACACCAAAGTGATGTGAGTGTGTGAGACATGTGAAACGCTGGTCTGGATCTGATGGGTTTCAGAGCCTAATCATGGAGAGTGAACAGCAGTTTACTTGGCCCGCCGGTAAAGTCCTTTCCATTTTAAATAGGCCATCTGCCTCCTGTATGTTAGCCAAACCGGCCCTGTCACAGCCACTCTTTACACTAACACACACACACAGGTACACGCACACACGCACTTATTTTTATCTACGTAATCACAGACTGTGCCAATCTCCAGCCTTTTCTCACTCTCACAGACGTGTGAAGGCTTTTTTAAAAAAGCCTTGTTAATATCCATGGAGACGCTCTTCAGTCTGTCTCAAATCGCTCTCTAAAGTTCTGCTTCTACAGTACATCACAGAAGCGTTCGCTGCATGCGGCCTCCTCCTCATAGCAAACGACTCTGAAAACAGACAGCCGATGCATTTGTGCAACACTTGTACTGTCAGTCAGAAGTTTGTATGAAGATCTACCACTTGAGAAATTTGGGCACCATCCAAAATCGAACACATCCATACTATTCATTCACTTTCCTTCAGCTTAATCTCTAGTTCTAGTCTTGCCACAGTGGAATGAACCGCCAACTATCCCAGCATATGTTTTACGCAGTGGATGCCTTTCCAGCCGAAATCCACTATTGGGAAATACCCATACACCTATTCACACACACTAATACACTACGGCCAATTTAGTTTATTCAATTCACCTATAGCGCATGTGTTTGGACTGAGAGGGGAACCGGAGCTCCCGGAGGAAACCCACGCCAATAATTTCCATACTATATAGTACGCTAAAAACAGTCGGCGAGCTGAGGAGTATGTCTGAATTCATGGCATTGGCTAAACAATAGACGAGAAGTACCTTGATGACCTCCTAGCAGGCACACAACATCATAAGACGTCAATATTAGGTTAGATTTAGGTGACATCAGGTGACCAAAATTCAATGTCTAGCGTCTAAGGACAACGTTATGTTGACGTCCAATAATGATGTTTATATTTGGTTGATTTTAGGTTGTGTTAGAAGTGACCCAAATCCAACATCGAGCCAACATCTTAAACCAAAGTCATTCTGATGTCAAATACTGACGTTTCAAGAGTTAGCTGATGATTGATTATAAAGCTTGTTTGGCATGCTGTCCCGGGAGAGAGCCCTGAGCTCATAAGATCCGCGAGCTCGAGGCTCCCTCCCATTTGCAGGCTGAGAGGGGAGTTTGAGCTCAGGTAGGTCTCGAGAACTCCCCTGCTTATTTATGTCTAATGACAAATTAGAGATTAGTACAGATATACTGCTGATTAAGAGCTCATATGTGGTGCTAAATTGGTTTGGCCAATTCACCTATGTGGACTGTCGAAGGAAACCGGAGAACCCACGTGAGCAGGGGGAGAACATGTAAACTCCGAACAGAAATGTCGATGGCCTGTTAGAGACTTGGACCAGTGACATATTTTTGCTGTGAGGCAACGATGCTAACCACTGGGCTGCCATGCCGCTCTATTAAGGAAAAGGGGAGTAGGGGTGGAGGGGGGGATTCTTCAAGATGAAGATGACTGCGGTAAGAAACTCTGGTTATTTATAGTGGGTTCGGAATCATTTGATTGGTGAATCATGCATTGGCTAATGCTGGACAAGCCATGGTCAATCATAAGCATGTGATCCTCTCGAATTAGTTTATAAATAAACTTCACTAATTTGTCAGGTATGGCAACCAAATTCCAACGTCTGACAGACATCACAGTGGTAATGTCCACACAACATCAAGCTGTAACATCATTAGACGTTGATATTTGGTTGATTTTAGGTTGGATGTTGGACATTGGTGTCGGCCTGATGTTGAGTTTTGACGTCAACCCAATTTTCATTCCAAACAAAATGCAACGTCCCCACAACGTTGGGGTACAATGTCAATCTGACGTCATGTTGACATCTTCACTGTAAAAAAAAAAGTTGACTCAACTTAAAATTGTGAGGCAACTTGCTGCACTCAACTTAAATCGAGTCAAGTGCAGTACTTGGGTTAAAAGTTGAGTCAACTCAAAAACGCTCTGCAGCAAGTTGCCTTACAATTTTGAGTTGAGTCAACTTTTTTTTTTACAGTGCTGTGCCTACTGGACTACTACTACCGACATCCAATGGACACCTCGCTATCCCATAATTCAAAAGGAGACAATTCTTGAAAGACAGTTAAGTGACAAAGAATTGCCAGTTCGATCCCAGCTCAGAATGAGATGGGTCCAGTAGCACCGGTGGGTACCATGTGGGGGCTCGTCCGGGATGGGAGTGAGGTTTGGGGGGTGAGGCCAGCTAGCGAAGTGCTATGCAGGTAAACCTCACTCCTCTGACCTCTAAAGGTGCTTTAGCGACAGACACTAGAGGCCATGGTCTTTAGCCTCTATGTTAGAACAACCACCAACTCCCATACAAAGAATCACCGGTTCGATCCCAGCTCAGAACGAGATGGGTGCAGTAAGATCGGTGGGTTACATATGGGACTTGTCCAGGATGGCAGTGAGGTTTAGGGGGGTGAGTATAACAGAGGCCAGCTAGTGAAGTGCTATTCAGGTAAAACCTCACTCCTCTGACTTCCAAAGGTGCTCTAGCGACAGACGCTAGAGCCCATAGTCTTTAGTTACCTTGTTAGAGCAACCAACTCCCATACAAACAATCACAGGATCGATCCCAGCTCAGAACGCGATCGGTGCAGTAGGACCGGTGGGTTGCATGTGGGGGCTTGTCCGGGATGGGAGTGAGGTTTAGGGGGGTAAGTATAACAGAGGCCAGCTAGTAAAGTGCTATTTAGGAAAACCTCACTCTTCTGACTTCTAAAGGTGCTCTAGCGACAGACACTAGAGGCCATGGTCTTTAGCCTCCTTGTTAGAGCAACCACCAACTCCCATACAAAGAATCACCAGTTCGATACCAGCTCAGAATGAGATGGGTGCAGTAGGACCAGTGGGTTACATGTGGGGGCTCGTCCAGGATAGAAGTGAGGATTAGGCGGTGAGTGTAACAGAGACCAGCTAGTGAAGTGCTATTCAGGTAAAACCTCACTCTTCTGACTTCTAAAGGTGCTCTAGCGACAGACACTAGAGGCCATGGTCTTTAGCCTCCTTGTTAGAGCAACCGCCGACTCCAATACAAAGAATCACCAGTTCGATCCCAGCTCAGAATGAGATGGGTGCAGTAGGACCGGTGGGTTGCATAAAACGTATAACAGCTGAGTGGAGTCCTGGAAAATAAACCAAACTCTGACCAATGTGAGGAGAGTTTACTCGCACATGAATTGTTTGAATCAATTTGGTCCATTGAGAAATGTTGCTGAGTGAAAACGAACTGAACCAAGAACAAAAATCAACAATGTAACTATTGTAATCCCTGTTTCGAAACAAAACAATCGATCTACAGATGTGAAAGCACCCTCAATAGTGAGCAACATTTCATTTTTAGGGTGAACAATCCCTTTAAAAGGAAAACCTCAAGAGCGTTTTCCTTTTTGTATTCAACAAATCACTTGTTGATCCATCAGCTGATTAATGCATGTTATCCCGTGGATGAGCCTGTTTAAAAATGAAGACACCGCACGGCTCGATTTGCCGTTCAATAAATGCTTAACTGGCAATTCTCATTTCCAGCAAATGCATCCCTCAAACAGGCAGTAAGATCTGCGAGTGTGAATCTTTCATCCAGTTTTAGGCAATTAACCCAGTTCCTTCAGTCTTGAGCGAGGAAAAGCCTGAAGTCTTTATTCACTCAAATCTTGCCTACAGCTCTCGAATTTACAAATGCTTCCCGCTCATTCAAACTTAGCACTTTATGATACACACAAACCAGCCATATTTCCTCCTGTTTCAGATATTAGTACAGCTTTGTTTCAAATTCTTCACCAAAAATCCTTTAATAGGGACCTATTATGCAAAAATCTCTTTTATAAGGGATTGTATATTCACAGTGTGACAATAGCCAGCCTCTAAAGGTAAATATGTATTGATTCTACTTTTTATGATCACACTGCTGCTCAGTTCATGTGTTTCTAAATGTTTTAACAGATCAGAGGAAACACATTATAGGTGCTGTATCTAAACAAAAACTTCTATCAGACCCCCTAGTTTTTCGCGATTCCGCGATAGTTGAATCCAACGCAAAATCAACAAAGTCGCAAATTTTTGCGATCGAGTAAAATTCTTAACTAAACGCAAAATAATCGTAAAAAATATTAATAATCTCATAAAACATCAAATTCCAAACCATATAATCTTTATAATATTTATTTCAGATTAAATTCAATTAAATGTTTCACATAGACGTTGCATACGCAGCGCACATGATGTATTTGAGTGTCTCTCGATAAATGACGTCTCACCTGCGCCCTCACAATCCAAATATTACATGGAAGTGGGGTGTTCTGCAGCCTGTGCAGTAAGCAGACGCGGATGAATTGCGAGTGATTTACATGTGAAGGCAATGCAAAGATGCGATTAGACATCCTGTGGTGTAAAACTGTGGCGTTTGATGCGCTTCAGACTGCAAAAGAAAGTTTGAGCAAATATCTAAAAAACGGAGCAGTGGAACAGACAGAACAGCAAGCAGCTTACAATGATGGAGATTGGATCTGTCATGACGCCCGCTGGACGAGACTGAATTGATGGAAATTATTTGTGCTTTACAGGTATGGCTGGTATCATGATGTTCATGCAATCGATAAGTGATTTGGTTTAACTCTTTCCTTGCAGTTAACGAGAGAAAACCAAAACCTGTAACGAGTTTTACGGCAATCCCGCAGCCTGATCTCACGAGAAAACGTAAGTATTTTACGTTTTGTCAGTTTAGTGGCTAATTCATACGAATTCGTCCGAGTTCAGTCGTATGAAATTGTACGATTTTAAAAAGGAGGCGTGGCACCTAACCCCACCCCTAAACCCAACCGTCATTGGGGGATGAGCAAATCGTACTAAATCGTACTAATTAGATCGTACGAATTCATACAAATTAGCCACTAAATCAAAAAGTTACGAATTGGCGTGAGATTGTGTTGGCAATCCGTGTTATAGGTGCATTACGGCAGGGGAAGCCCTAACGCATTTTCTGAGTGAGGAACATGTCTGAGGCTCCAGGGAGCAAAATTTGATGGAGAGAAAAAGTAAGTTTGTGCATAAAAATTATACAGCCTTCCTTTGGCTTAATCCCTGCCGATTAAAATCTGTTTTGATGTTGTCTTGTCACATCAAAACAGATCTAAATCGACCAAAATAAAAAATAAAAAAGCTTTATTGTTATGATTTGTGTCATTGTGTTAGATTGCACACCTAATATAGTAGGCTATATATATATATATATATATATATATATATATATATATATATATATATACACACAATTTTTTATTTATATTTATATATCTCAATCGCAAAATTATCCGCAAATTTCTAGGAAAAACGGCCACAAAATCAGTCATTTTTATCGTGAAAAATCACCAAAAAAAAAACAATCACAAAAAACTAGGGGGTCTGTTCCATGCTTTTGCTTCTTTGGTTCTTTTAACCCGCTCAAAGCCAGTTTGGCCAATTATATTTCAGCACCCCGGGTTGCCTTGGTGGAAAACAGAGTATTTCATTCATTCAGTCAGAAAGGCTCACAAAGCATGCATCCGTGACCGAAATCCGACCTCCGGTGGACAGTAACAGACTCCGAAATGAGAAGCAGATTCAGAGTTCCACATGAGGTGGTTATTAAATAGCAAATAACATAAATATTACGTACCGTGTACTAACAACACACTGCGTGACGAGATTTGCAGTGATTAGCAAGTTGGCTGTTTGCACCAGACTAAACATGACAGAAATTTAAATACAACCATGCCCTTCCAGCCGCAACCCATCACTGGGAAACACCCATACACTCTCATTCACACACACACACACTCATTCACTATGACCAATTTAGTTTACCCAATTCACCTATGATGCATGTCTTTGGACTTGTGGGGGGAAACCGGAGCACACGGACGAACCCACGCCAACACCCATGAGAACATGCAGTCGTGGCTCAATCCAGCAGCCTTCTTGCTGTGAGGAGACATCGCTAACTCCGCCCACAGTTATGATAATGTAATGAATAAATAATAATGTAATTTAAATGTAATATAAATGTAATTTAGGCTTCATATATGTTGAAATATATTAGCTACAGTTATATATGTATATATGTACAGCAGGGAAAATAAGTATAAGAACACGTCATGTTTTTTCCTGGGAATAATATTCCTAAAGGAGCTGCTGACATAGAGTTAAACTAGATTTTAGTAGAAACCCAAACAATACAAACATAAAAATAAAACAAAACAAATCAAATTTGATAAATGAATTCTGTGTAATAACAGTGAAATGACAGAAGGAGAAAATACTGAACTACTGAAATGTATTTAATACTTTCTATAAAAGGCTTGTTTGGTGATGGCATGTTAAAGCCGCCTCTCATATGGACAATTAAGTCACATGCATTGCTCAGGTGTGAGTTTCAACAGACTTCAACAGAGTGTCAAAATCTTGATGGTTCTGTGGGTCTCGTCTATCAAATCTAAGCTTTAATTTGTATTTTCTATTGGATTCGGATCAGGTGACTGGCTGGGCCATTCTCCGCTTGATTTTCTTTCTCTGAAAGCATTTGAGAGTTTCTTCGGCTGTGTTTTGGATCATTGTCTTGCTGAAATGTCCACTCTGGTTTCATCTTCATCCTCCTGCTAATGTAGATGTTGGACTGAAGCAGCTGATATTTATTTACTCTGAGGAAGGACAAAGGGTTGCTGAAGAACTACTGAGAGATTTCAGCTGCTGTCTGGGCTTTCACTGCCTTTCTACACCTCCCTTTCTTCATGTGTTCAATACTTTTTCCCTGCCTCATTTTTTTATGAATAACTTAATTTGTAAACTAATTTGATTTGTTTTCTTTGCATATATGGATTTCTTTGGTTGATATTAATATCCGAGGAAAATTTCAAGTCAACAGCACCTTGTTTTCTGAGAAAAAAATAGTATATACATATTGCCATATATCGGATTTCTGTATAGGACTGCACTTGAATAAACTTACAGGTGCCCAAATTTACAAGGGCTTTAACAATTACTCTAGAGCACTCATAGATCTACGTTGATTTTCAAGTGCTACTTAAGTTACGATGCTTTTGGGAAACAGGAGGTAACATTAAGACCAGTCACACAATCATTTTTACAATCTACTTAGGCTTACGAGGCTTTTGGGAAACACAGCCCTGGGCTGTATCTGAAAGCACCCCCTATCCCCTCATTCACTACTCCCCATAACAGTCCACTAATACAGTTCAGCTGCAGGAGTGAATGAAAGCGGGTGAGTGAATTAAATGGAGGCTGTTTTTGTTTGGGTTTTGCTGGTTAATAAATCTCTCTGACAGATTAGATTGTCACCTTCTTGGTCAGACCATGTGATAGTTATTTAATGCTTGGTGAGTTGTCTTTTAATTAACAAACATAGTATGTTGATTTCTGTCATGTATGCAAATTGAATACTAAATTTATTAAGAAACGTAAACTGATTGGATTCTGCTGTCAACGCCATCTTGTGGTCAGATTTAGAAATTTATTCAGTGTTTACAGTCTCACAGTGCGTAGTGAGAGTTCTCTAGCTGTTAAATGTACATGGGTTGTACCCTCGTTAATGCGGTGCATTGTGGGATTGAGTGCACTTCAGAATGTCCACTATGGTTTCGGGCACCACTAAAAATGGATGCTCCCTCAAATAACGCAGGGTATAGGTGTAGGGTATAGGTGCGATTTCAGATATAACCCTGTTGTAAAATCACCCCTTGTTTTAGTGGAAAAGTAGTCAGCAGACTGAATAGATAAATGATTCGGTAAATTGAATAGCTTTCATTATTTTAAATAGATGGACAAACCACAGCCTGAATGGTGATGTTTTCACAATTATACTAAAGTATCAGTTATTAAAGTATCGTTTGCTTAAAGCTGTGAATCAGGTGACATCTAGTAGATTGTGCACAAGTGTTGATCATGTCAGAGGCATTAAAAATCAAATATGATACATTAAGCTTTATGGTGTTAATATAAAGCAGTATTTTATAATCACATCCACCCTCTGCCGAACATGGCAGTCTGTTTCTCTCATTATTTAATGGAAGAAGATCCACAATATACATCAATAATTAATACACACTCGGATTAAACTTATGGATAATGTTTTCAGTGTGCAGGATTCTCCTTTCCATGCAACTAAAATCAATCGACAACTAATTTTTGCATAACGTTAAATGTGTTGCACGTTTTAGATGACAAATCCACTAGAGGGCGCTGTAAACATTTTTGCAAATATGAAATGCATTTCTTAGGGTACATTTTGTTGCACGTTTCAGTTGACAAATCCACTAGAGGGTGCTGTATACATTTTTGCGAATCTGAAATTCGCTTCATAGGGTACATTTTGTTGCATGTTTCAGATGACAAATCCGTTAGGAAACGTGCAACAAAATGCAACACTAGAGGGTGAAACATGTTTGCGAATCTGAAATTCACTTCATAGGGTACATTTTGTTACACGTTTCAGATGACAAGTCCGTTGTGAAACATGCAACAAAATGCAACTCTAGAGGGCACTGTATACATTTTTGCAAATCTGAAATGCGCTTCTTAGGGTACATTTTGTTGCCCGTTTCAGATGACAAATCCTCTAGAGGGCGCTGCAAACAATTTTGCAAATCTGAAATGCATTTCTTAGGGTACATTTTGTTGCACGTTTCAGATCACAAATCCACTAGAGGGTGCTGTATACATTTTTGCAAACCTGAAATGCGCTTCTTAGGGTACATTTTGTTGTACGTTTTAGATGACAAATCCACTAGAAGGCCGCTATATACATTTTTGTGAATCTGAAATGCGTTTCTTGTGGTTCATTTTGTTGCACGTTTCAGATGACAAATCCTCTAGAGGGCGCTGTATACATTTTTGCGAATCTGAAATGCGTGTCTTTATTGTACATTTTGTTGTACGTTTCTGATGACAAATCCACTAGAGGGCGCTGTATACATTTTTGCGAATCTGAAATGCATTTCTTAGGGTAAATTTTGTTGTACGTTTCAGATACACACCCTTCTTGTACACGTACACAAGAAGTCAGGCTTGTCGTACAGATCACATTGCAAAACACTGATATAAACCCAACCAATAGTGTTTTCAAAAGCAAACATAAGAGCAAAATGCACTGTGTCCACATAGTTTTATATTGATTTTACCTCTTTTGTGCAAGTGTGCTTAACAGCAGTGGTCCTCAGCCACCGGGCCGCAGACCGATACTGGTCCCTGGATCAATTGGTACCAGGCCGCATAAGAAATCATTTTTAAATATCATAATTCATAATTATTCTCGTTTTATTTATTATTTAAGTCTGTTTGAATCTTTTAAAAAAATGACTGTATTCTCTCGCTTACATCTCTTACATGTCTGTGCAAGAAGATCAACTGCTGGAGATCGCAAATGATCTCTTTTAGAGGCCGTTCGCATATCATGTCTTTTCTAGACTCTAGAGTTCATGCAAGTTCTTTATTTCCAATGGAGGTGCGTAGTGTGACACACTCGCGTCTTATTAGATGCACCCAGTTGACTCACGTGACCAGAACTGACCAATCAACTTCATACTGTGTATAGAATATATACATTTTGGTATAGTATTTATCCCAGACAAAGCACATAATTCGGCAACACTTTAGTTAGTCACAATTCACGGTATTAACAAACCATTAACTAACACTACTAGCTTAATAAACTAGTAATTATCTGTTTATTAATAGTTAATAAAGTAGAAGTGGGGTTTAGGTTTTGGGCAGGATTAGGGATGCAGAATAAGATCATACTTTATAACTGCTAATAAACAGTAATATCTTAATACCAGGCAGGTAATAAGCCAGTAGTTAATAGCATGAAGAGTGACCTAAACTAAAGTGTAACCCATATTTCGAATGAGCCTGTGTTGAATAAAAAAAACAATTCTTCAGAAGTCATTCACATACAAAGTATTGTGTGTAAGGAATAGACCCAAAACTAATAAACTCCCTCAAATCTCTCTCAGAAGTCTCTCAGTCACAGTTCAGAAATCACATTCACACTTTCATGAATTGAATCTTGGTTTGTCATGTTTGGGCATGTAAGAACCAATGACCTTTGTTTGTTGCCGAGCTCTGCATGGATATACACTCACCGGTCACTTTATTAGGTACACCCGTTCAATGGCTTGTTAACGCAAATTTCTAATCAGCCAATCACATGACAGCAACTCAATGCATTTAGGCATGTAGACATGGTCAAGACGATCTGCTGCAGTTCAAACCGAGCATCAGAATGGGGAAGAAAGGGAATTTAAGTGACTGTTAATCTGGCATGGTTGTTGGTGTCAGACGGGCTGGTCTGAGTATTTCAGAAAATGCTGATCTACTTTTTTAATGCACAACCATCTCTAGGGTTTACAGAGAATGGTCCAAAAAAGAGGATATATCCAGTGAGCGACAGATCTGTGGGTGCAAATGCCTTGTTGATGCCAGAGGTCAGAGGAGAATGGCCAGACTGGTTCCAACTGATATAAAGGCAACAGTAACTTGTCACAACCGAGGTCTGCAGAAGAGCATCTCTGAACACACAACACATCCAACCTTGAAGCGGATGGGCTACAGCAACAGAAGACCACACCGGGTGCCACTCCTGTCAGCTAAGAACAGGAAACTGAGGCTACAATTCACACAGGCTCACCAAAATTGAACCATCTTGCTGTGAGGCCACAGTGCTAACCACTGAGCCACTGAGCTGCCCCTCGAATGATTTTTGACATAAAAGAAACATCAATAATTTTGACTAAATATAATTGTGTTACATAAGACATCCCACTTTATATTAAGTGTCCTTAACTACTATGTACTTGCAACAAAAAATAATTACAATGTACTTACTGTGTTCATAATGTATTTGAGTACACTTGTGGTGCTCTTGAATTGCGATAGGGGTAGGTTTATGGACAGGTTTGGTGCTGTGGGTAGGTTTAAGGGTGGGTTAAGGTGTAAGGAATGGTCAGCAGTGTAACTACACATGTAACTACAGAATTTAATTACAGATGTAATTACATACAGCTATTTAATCAAACATAAGTACACAGTAAATACATGTATTTACACAATAAGTACATTGTAACAACTTATTAATTGCGGTGTAAGTACATAGTAGTTAAGGACACTTAATATAAAGAGAGACCAAGAATTCTTCTGTGGTTCAAGGTCATATTTGATTTCAGCACATGCTCTATATCAAATAAAAGCACGTTTAAGTGGACTACTAATGCAACTGGAGTCTCCATCTCATAACAGTAGCAGCAAATAAGAAATAACAAAAGAGTGAGTCAATAATGATTGAATTCCTAGCCGATGAACTTTCCCTTTAAACAGTTGGTGTGGGTACTGCATTTCAGAGGTGTCAATGTTAACTCGAATTCCTCTAATAAATAAGGCTGCGTTCTTTAAACACACAAAAGCTGACCTTCAAACAAATTGCAATATTTTCTTTGCTAATTTCCACCGATGTAGGTGTAAGTGAAAATCTTGCATCGAGCAGAACCGTAATTTACCCCCCACCGAATAAAATTAAGGTTGAATAAACAAGCTTTTACAGCACGCAGAGCGCTTCGTACTCAGCACCACTACACATTCAGTTTCAACAGTTTCATCACTTCAGATTTCTGGGCTGCTTGATGACTCAAATTTACAAGAGTTTGAGGGGAGAAAAGTGGTTTTCGTGAGAGATTTGTGATTTATTCACAGCTTTTGTTGTCAGTAATGATGGAGATTGATAAACAAGGGCTGTTTGTGGTGCCGTTCATCCACACTTGATTTGGTATGATTAGCCAAATCCTGTTATTTTCAGCCATCACAAAACATATTAACAGACATGCTAATGAGTAGGACTGAGATTTTTAAACTGGGATGAACGCCTTGTAGAGGAGTAAAGCTGGAAATTTACTCTTACACAAGTCTTTTTTTAAATTATAATATGCAAAAGGTATTGGGATCACATACAAAGAAATCAAAACAACAAAGAACAGATAAGAAACAAAACAACAACAACGCAATTAGGTACTGGTAGGTGCGTGTGTTTGCATGTACATACATACAGTTGAAGTCAGAATTATTAGCCCCCTTCGATTTATTTTTTCTTTTGTAAATATTTCCTAAATGATGTTTAACAGAGCAAGGAAATTTTCACAGTATGTCTGATAATATTTTTTCTTCTGGAGAAAGTCTTATTTGTTTTATTTCGGCTAGAATAAAAGCAGTTTTTAATTTTTTAAAAAACATTTTAAGGACAATATTATTAGCCCCTATAAGGTAATTTTTTTTCGATAGTCTACAGAACAAACCATCGTCATACAATAACTTGCCTAATTGCCCTAACCTGCCTAGTTAGCCTAATTAACCCGAGTTAAGCCTTTAAATGTCACTTTAAGCTGTATAGAAGTGTCTTGAAAAATAGTCAAATATTATTTACTGTCATCATGGCAAAAAAAAGTTCAAAGGGGGGCTAATAATTCTGACTTCAACTGTACATATATATAGACGTATCGTCACCTTGGAATTATAAGGTTCTATCTGCGTTCTGAATGATTTTGAGATATTGAGCTTTGGCATTCCATATAGCAAACAGTATGTGTGTAACATTTGTTTTGTTTTGTTTTTTAAAGTCTTAAAATGTAAACAACTTATAAAATAACATCCCATAATGTAAATAAGTTGTCATTTAATAAGAATATGTCAATAACTCAATTTTGACAAAAATTTCGGACAGAAGCTTATAATACTAAGGTGACATATATATATATATATATATATATATATATATATATATATATATATATATTTATATATATATATATATATATATATATATATATATACACATACATATACACATATAAACAGCTGAAGTCAGAATTATTTATCAATTATTAGCCATTTTTTTAATTAAAAACCATTTTAAGGTCAATATTATTAGCACATTTAAGCTATATTTTTTTGATAATATTTTTTCTTCTGAAGAAAGTCTTATTTGATTTATTTGGCTAGAATAAAAGCAGTTTTTAATTTTTTAAAAACCATTTTAAGCATGCAAACTACACGTTCTTGCTGTGTGAGAACAGTGCTTTTATCTACAGTAAGTCGTCTGTTATTGTCATTTCAATATTTTTGCCATAATATTATCAGCAACTGCACTAAACTGCATCACACGGTAAAAAATGATGAGACAAAATTTTTCGTCATTACTTTTCCTTTGGCTTAGTCCCCATATTCATCAGGGGTCACCTCAGCAGTATGAACTGCCAACTATTCCTGCATGTTTTACACAGCGGATGCCCTTTCAGCTGCAACTCAGTACTGGGAAACATCAATACACATCATAAAATTTAGTTCATCAATTGACCTATAGAGCAGTGTTTCCCAACCCTGTTCCTGGAGGCACACCAACAGTACATATTTTGGATGTCTCCCTTATCTGAGCCATTAACTTCAGGTGTTGGAGTCTCTTCTGATGTTATGATAAGATGATTCAGGTGTGTTTGATTAGGGAGAGGTTGAAAATGTGGACTGTTGGTGTGCCTTCAGGAACAGGGTTGGGAAACGCTGCTATAGAGCATGTGTCTGGACTGTGGGGGAAATCGGAGGAAACCCACGCCAACACAGGGAGAACATGCAAACAGCGCTAACCATTGAGCAACTGTGTCGCACATCTTTACTTAATATTCTAATGATTTTTGGTATAAAAGAAAAGATAATAATACATTTAATAATGAATTAATAATTTTGACCCATACCTTTTGTTTTTGACTTCGTCAGAAATACACCAGTGCAACTTAAAACTGGTTTTGCTGTCCATTGTCACATATTTACTTCAAAACACTCTTACATTATAAGAAAAACACATTTTTTTAGACTATTATTTCATAACTTAGGTGTTTCTGGGTTAACAAGTGAACTATAACTGATGGTTTTTCTGCTTTCAGTGTACAGTAAAGTGACCTCAGAAGCGTAAACCTCCGCAGTCTGTACCCGCTGCGCATCCTGACAGAACACTTGATCTTCTGAGCCTCAACTTGAACTCTAGCCACAACCACACATCTCATCAAGACATTTCTGCGCAGACTGAGATTTTGCATACATGTGTGCAACTACAAGCTGTTCTAAACCACTGTTTTCCAACCCTGTTCCTGAAGACACACCAACAGCACATATTTTGGATGTCTCCCTTATCTGACACTTTAACGTCAGGTTTTGGAGTCTCATCTAATGTTCTAATGAGTTGATTCAGAGGTGTTTGATTAGGGAGAGGTTGAAAATGTGTACTGTTGATGTGCCTTTAGGAACAGAGATGGGAAACCCTGCTTTAAACATCAAGCCTGGTAAATTTTTCTCTAAAAAGTATAAATCCTGCTGCATTGACAAAATTATAAAACAAAGACTTTAAAGCTGCTGTAGCTGCGTGACGCAAACAACACCAAGGCCAATGATACTTCTGTGATTCATTTACTGGTGAAACCTGTTTTGAATTCACTGCAACTTGAGTTTTAACCCATCTGCCAAATGAATTCATCTACAGATAATATTATGTTGTAGGGCTGCACAATATATGCATGGATATCACATTCATTCATTCATTCATTCATTTTCTTTCGGCTAGTCATCAGGGGTCGCCACAGCGGAATGAACCACCAACTTATTCAGCATATGTTTTACACAGTGGATGCCCTTCCGGCTGCAAGTCAGTACTGGGAAACACCCATACACTCTCATTCTCACACAGACTCATACACTACGGTCAATTTAGTTGATTCAATTCACATCTAGTGTCATTACAAACTCTTACAAATAGAGTGTAGATGTTTAATTATGTGTTTTAAGGCCTGTGAATGCACATTAAGATCTTAAGCAATACACAAATACACTTGAGTGAAAATGTATTTACACGCATAGAATATATTTTAGAGCAGTGATCACGATACCGTGATATACACTCACCGGCCACTTTATTAGGTACACCTGTCCAGCTGCTCGTTAACGCAAATTTCTAATCAGCCAATTATATGACAGCAGCTTAATGCACTTGGGCATGTAGACATGGTCAAGACGATCTGCTGCAGTTCAAAGCGAGCATCAGAATGGGGAAGAAAGGTGATTTAAGTGACTTTGAGTGTGGCATGGTTGTTGGTGCCAGACGGGCTGGTCTGAGTATTTCAGAAACTGCTGATCTACTGGGACTTTCACGCACAACCATCTCTAGGGTTTACAGAGAATGGTCCGAAGAAGAGAAAATATCCAGTGAGCGGCAGTTCTGTGGGTGCAAATGCCTTGTTGATGCCAGAGGTCAGAGGAGAATGGCCAGACTAGTTCCAGCTGAGAGTAAGGCAACAGTAGCTCAAGTAACCACTCGTTACAACCAGAGGTCTGCAGAAGAGCATCTCTGAACACACAACAAGTCCAAACTTGAGGCGGATGGGCTACAGCAGCAGAAGACCACACTGGGTGCCTCTCCTGTCAGCAAAGAACAGGAAACTGAGGCTACAATTCACACAAGCTGACCAAAATTAGACAATTGAAGATTGGAGAAACGTTGCCTGGTCTGATGAGTCTTGATTTCTGCTGTGACATTCAGATGGTAGGGTCAGAATTTGACGTCAACAACATGAAAGCATGGATCCGTCCTGCCTTGTATCAATGGTTCAGGCTGGTGGTGGTGGTGTAATGGTGTGGGGGATATTTTCTTGGCACACTTTGAGCCCATTAGTACCAATTGAGCATCGTGTCAACACCACAACCTACCTGAGTATTGTTGCTGACCATGTCCATCCCTTTATGACCACAGTGTCTCCATTTTCTGATGCCTATTTTCAGCAGAATAACACACCATGTCATAAAGCGTGAATCATCTCAGACTGGTTTCTTGAACATGACAATGAGTTCACTGTACTCAAATGGCCTCCACAGTCACCAGAACTCAATCCAATAGAGCACCCTTGGGATGTGGTGGAACGGGAGATTCACATCATGGATGTGCAGCTGACAAATCTGCAGCAACTGCATGATGCTATCAGGTCAATATGGAGCAAAATCTCTGAGGAATATTTCCAGTGCCTTGTTAAATCTATGCCATGAAGGATTAAAGCAGTTCTGAAGGCAAAAGAGGGTCCAACCCGATGCTAGTAAAGTGTACCTAATAAAGTGGCCAGTGAGTGTATTTTTTTCAAGGTTATCACTGTCACAAATTTATACCAGCCCATGCCTAGAGTTAAGTCATCTTGTGGAATTCTAATTATATCATATAGTTATTATAATAAATGTATTGCAGAATAGCAGAATGCTGCAATGTCGATTTCTGTCCAAAATCGTGCAGCCCTATTATGTTGCATCAAAAAAGCTCCATTGAAATACAGCGAGAGACATTTATTGGTCACCATGAGGCAGATTCATCCACTGTCACAGTCTGCAGAGCCAGATTTGGCTCAATCTCAGTCACCAGAGGGAGAGATCCAATTTCAGTCCATCTGAAGAGGCTTTCAAAGGGTAAACCTCCACTCCTGCGCACACACGCAGATTTGTTTTTCTGAATTGTGGGGACAATCCATAGGTTTCCTTCGCTTTTATATACCATTTTAAGGGATGTAAACAAAAACAACGGTCCCAGCGTATTTCCTGTTTTACATTTTTAATTTCAACACAGGCTCATTCTGAAAACGTAGCCCTATATACATTTCAGGAGAGCACAAATTATGTAGCCAGAGCTACGTATGGTTGCATTTTGTCTTTAAAGGTGGTATGAAGCCGTTCCTTTTCGCGCTTTCCAGCTGACCGCTTACCTCCATGTGGACGGCTTTTCCACTGTTACTAGTTTGCCCAGTAGCTCAGTGCATATGTCTGAGGATTTAAGACACAGAGCGAAGTTAACCGTGACGATAGAGTTCGAGTCTGGCGAAGAACACTTCGACAAAACAAAAGCAAAAGCCAAAAATAAAAATAAATAACAGGGTGAGAATGTGGTAAAATCTGAAAACGTGGTAAAAATCAGGCTGCGGTGAGGGATTTATTATTATTTTTTGGATTGCTTTTGACAACACTGTCGGTTGGGTTTAGGGAAGTGGGTGGTCACTGGTCAATCGGTGCTTTTTAAAACACTATCAGTTGGATTGGAGGATCGCTCGGTCAGTCAGTAAATCAGTCGGTCGACAGCAGCCTCTGGTGGATTTTCGCGAGAACAGCAGGCGCAAATGACACTAGCGAGAGAAATTTGAGATCTGAAAAAGCGTACACAGCGGCCTCTGGTGGATTAGAGAAAACAAAAACTGCAAAAAAACACAGCTCCTAGAACATATTTGCAGCTCTCCAGAAATTTCTATAGCGGTACATAATCAGAATGAGCCGGGGTTGTTTAATTTCTATAGCTTCTGAGAATCCAAAAAGCTCCACATATTGATAATGTTATGACAGCTGTTTTAACATTAAGCTAAGATTAAATTGCCTCTTGTTACAGTTATGAAATAGTTTGAACAAGCAGGAAATGTTCATGGGCCAACAACATGACCACATTGAAATGGTCTATACTGTACAAACTGTATTTCCATTGCCATATTGCTCACAGGAAACTGCAGTTGTACTATCATACAGAATTATTTTTGAGCCTTTGGTAAAATTTGTAGCATTTTGAGGGACCCAAGGCATTACAAAAGCCTGAGGAGTAAATCAGTACGGTTTCGTGTCATTTTAAGACTTTTGAACAATACTGTATCTTAAAGAGCACATATTATGGGTTTTTGTAAATGCCCTTCCATGTAGTGTGTAACACAGCTCTAAGTGAAGTGAAATATCCAGCTAAGGCTTAAATCTGTAAGTGTACAGTGTTTAAAACTATTGATTCATCTATAAAAGAGTCGACTCCTAGTGCTTCAAACGAGTTGTCTTGATAACGAGTCATTAGGTGTTTCATGATGACGCGACTACGAAACACAAGTAGCTGCGTGCGCAAACCTGGGAGATTTGAAACCTGCGGCCCCACCCCCTAAAACAGAAAAAAAGCCACACACACATAGACACTGGTCAATGAAGTTGCGCTGTGCAGATGGATATTATTGACAGTCTACCTAAAGATGAAACCTCAGCATTATCAGGGCCGGCGCGTCCATAGAGGCGACCAAGTCGGTCGCCTAGGGCGGCAGAATATAGAGGGCGGCGTCCGCGACATCACCACCCGCGTCCTCAGCAGTTATATCCGCGCCTAGGGCAGCAGAATAGATAGGGCGGCGTACGCGACACCTCGCTCACCACTCAGTTATATCCGCGACTATCCACTATGAAACATGTATGCACTGTGACTACTTTTATATTGTTGATTAGCAGCTGGGCATTTCACTCTGTCTCGCGCTGAAGCCTGTCACTGTCGACCAATCGCAGCAGGCTGTCATCTGTCCAATCAGCGCAGATTCAGCACAGGGGTTTGAGAACAAATGAATCACTAAACGATTCATATGGGAGTCGCTGGGATAATTAGGTAAAACTAATTGCAGATTTTAAGACCATGAAAGGTTTTTTTGACCTTGCATGCATATTAGACTGTTGTTGGAGACCCTTACAACCTAAATATGACCCTATTTCATGTATAATAGGGGCTCTTTAAATACTATTGAATAGTTAGTAAGTGATAATAAAACAATAAATACTTAAATTAGCACAAAATGTTAATATAATTACTATAGCATTATTATAGCAAACTGTGCAACAGTTATTAAAGTATTAATTTATTCCCTTCTGTGATTTTATTAAAATTGGGTTATATTTTATATAACTGTATTTTTAGATATTTATGAAATTCATTCAATCATTTATTTTAATTTCAGCTTAGTCCCTTTATTAATCTGGGGTCGCCCCAGCGCAATAAAATAAAACCTACAAGACTTTCTCCAGAAGAAAAATTATTATAGGAAATACTGTGAAAATTTTTAATTAAAAAACAAAATGCACGAATAATTTTGATTCAACTGTAATCATTTTGAATAATCGTGATTACAATTATGACCAAAATAATCGTGATTATGATTTTTCCTATAATCGAGCAGCTCTAAAGGGGGGTAATAATTTTGACCTTAAAATGGTGTTTAAAAAATTAAAAACTACTTTCATTCTAGCCTAAATAAAACATATAAGACTTTTTCCAGAAGAAAAAATATTATAGGAAATACTGTGAAAAATTCCTTGCTCTGTTAAACATCATTTGGGAAATATCTGACAAAGAAAAATAATTCTGACTTCAAGTGTACATCACAAAACCAACTACACACACACACACACACAACCGGTTCATCTTCAGAGACAGCATCAAACTAAAACCTACAGAGCGCTTGCACACTGACACGTGCAGCTTATCAGCGATCACGTAGACACACACACACACCTCTACAAACACACAGAAACCTTCTCCATCGCTCGTCTCTCCAGCCCACTTCATATTGTCTGCTTCTGTCAGCTGACGAGAGCAGGCGCCTGCTTCTGTTGCCAAGGGAACAGGCTTAAATCAAATGAAGCCAACAGGAACTGAGTGACATTCACATGCATCTGTGGCCACAGATGAGCAAACACACACACACACACACACACACACACACTGGTACACAAACACAAAACTGATTCTGGCACATCAAAACAGGACACATGCTGAGGAAACATATAACACACACACAGATGTACACCAGCACCGTACATAATTCACCCACAGCTCGGAATAAATTGAATAAAAACAGGAATGTGTAACAAACTTTATGGATTAATAAGGGGTAACTAAAGGTCTGTAAATCGCTGACTAAGGATGCTGAACAAAAACAAATGTGCACTGATTACTTTAGCAGTGTGCTGCTGTTAAAAATATAGAGTAAAGATGGAAGGGGGTGTCTTAAAGGGACAGTTCACACTGTAAAAATTGCCGGGATCCACACAATTCCTTCATGCAGGGCTCATACACATTTAATACTTCAAAAATTCCTCATTTCTAATAACTGATTTATTTTATCTAAGCCATGATGACAGTGAATAATATTTGACTAGATATTTTTCAAGGGGTGACGCAGTGGCGCAGTAGGTAGTGCTGTCGCCTCACAGCAACAAGGTCGCTGGTTCGAGCCTCGGCTGGGTCAGTTGGCAATTCTGTGTGGAGTTTGCATGTTCTGTGTTCACGTGGGACCAAGCCAAAAAGAAAATGTATGAATGAATGAATGATAGATATTCTTTAAGACACTTCTATGCAGCTTAAAGTGACATTTAAAGGCTTAACTAGGTTAATTAGGTTAACTAGGCAGGTTAGGGGAATTAGGCAAGTTATTGTATAACTGTAACACGGGGAGTGACAGAGACAACTGAAGTTTAGGATCCACGTGCAGGTTTATTCAAAATCAGGGAAGCAATGATCAACACAGGTGCAAACAGATGTATAAAGGCAGTCCAGAATCGTGGTCAAAGGTATCAGGCGAGAGGTCAGAAGGCAGGCGGCAGACAAGGAGAACTAGATAAACGAGACTAGTGTCAAAACACAGAAAAACAAGACTAAGGAAACGCGTTGAATTGTCACTTTACAGATAACAAGACTCGGCAAAGGCAGGGAGTGTGTGTGTTGTTTAAATAGTGTGTGTAATCAGTGTTTGACAATCCTCAGGTGGTGCAAGTGTAATCAGTCAAAATGAGGAAGCATGTGTGTTTGTGAACGGAGTGCATGTATGAAAATGTAGTCCATGAATGGCGGATTTGTAGTCCATAGGTTATGGTGAAGGTGAGTGTTTACCAGCGACCTCTGGTGGTTAAAGATCGCTGGTAATCATGACAATAACGATGGTTTGTTCTGCAGACCAGGGGTTTTTAAACTGTGGGGAACCTATTAAGGGGGGCGCGAGACATCGAGGCGTGTACTCGAGTAAATTATGATGATGATTATTATGCGTTCACTAAAGGGAATATGATAAACGTTAGCTCCACAACTAACTATCAGGCACCTGTAGAGTTAATTCGCGTCCAAGAAAATATATACAAATTATGATAAACGTTAGCTCCACAACTAACTATCAGGCACCTGTAGAGTTAATTCGCGTCCAAGAAAATATATACAAATAAAATGGAGCGGGTGCTTTTTAAAACGAATGACGGTGAATGAAAGTCAAACCGGTGAGCCGTCTGACAAAAAAAGTGCCCTTCTGAATCAAATCAGCAGGAAGCCCATCCGGATCTTTCACTTACTTTGAAGACTACTGACTACGTTTACATGGACATCTGTAATAGCTATTTGCCTTAATCTGAATTAGACAATATTATGATTACATGAAGTGCTTTTTGAATGTTGCGTCACCAGGCTATCAACGTTTCCTGCAGAGTCTCGTGTCATTTTGGGTGTTTCATCTTCAACTTTCTTGACTTTGACTGCAGTTCTGCAGTTTAACTTTCACTCATGAACATTTCATTCATGCCCCCCTGACAAACTTTGGTATTTGAAGCGAATATGAAGGACTGGTGGAAGAGTGTTGCTTTTAATAATGCCGCATGTCAAATGGAAAGAAAAAACCTCCGCATTTCGTGATGTGTGTGTATATGTGTGTGTGCGTGTTTTGTGTTTCAGCCGCGTGTGTGGATCTTGTCACAAAATATGGCGAAAAGTCCTACATGACGGTAATAGTTTGATTGCGGTGTTTGCTTCAATAATGCCACTAATATCTGCATACTCCACGTCTTAATTCCATTTCTGTTAAGTTCAGTTATGACTTTAGTCGGATTAAGGTAATCAAAAATCTCTGTTTACATGGTGACTCTTAATCAGAGTATTGTCTTAATCATATTAAAATTGTATTAAAGTATTGTTGCCCATGTAAACATACTCAATGTTCAACTCAACTCAAAAAGGTACTGCCCTAGTGACAAGGGTTTGTACCTTCATTGGTACAACAGTGTACTATATTTTCTGAGAGTGTGTAGACATAACAATATGAAAAATTTCAGTTCATGATTCATTCATTTTCCTAATCATCAGGGGTCGCCACAGCGGAATGAACCGCTAACTATTCCAGCATATGTTTTACACAGCAGATGCCCTTCCAGCTGCAACCCAGTACTGGAAAACATTCATACATTCTCATTCACACACATACACTATGGCAAATTTAACGTATTCAATTCCCCTAAAGCACATGCGTTTGGACTGTGGGGAAACCAGAGCACCCGGAGGAAACCCACGCCGACACGGAGAGAACATGCAAACTCCACATAGAAATGCTAACTGGCCCAGCCGAGACTTGAACCATAGACCTTCTTGCTGTAAGGCGACAGTGCTAACCACTGAGCCACTATGCCACAATTCATTTCATGATAATAGTAACCAAATGTATCAATATTAATTCATTCATTTTCCTTCACCTTAGTCCCTTTATTAATCAGGGGTCGCCACAGCGGAATGAACCGCCAACTTATCCAGCACATGTTTTACGCAGTTTTCCATGCTGCAACCCAACACTGGGAAACATCCATACACTCTCATTCACACACATACACTATGGACAATTTAGCTCCCTCAATTCCCCTATAGCGCATGTGTTTGGACTGAGGGGGAAACCGGAGCACCCGGAGGAAACCCACACCAACATGGGGAGAACATGCTAACTCCACACAGAAACGCCAACTGGCCCAGCCAGAACTCAAACCAGCGAACTTCTAGCTGTGAGGCGACAGTGCTAACCACTGAGCCACCATGTTGCCCTTCATATCATGATTATATCAACCAAATATATCAATAATATTAATATTAATTCACAAATTGTGTCATTTGAGCTATTTTAAGTTGCATAAAAATGCCATTTTTGTGTGAACAGAAGGCCAAAACGAAGATAAAAGTATGGGTTTTTAAAGGAAAAGGTAATAATGTGGACACCATGACTGTCATGATAAGATGTTAACACTCTACAGAGCCTTTTTTAACTTATTTATTGAACATATAGCCTGATCAAATAATCATTTATAATCTTTAGTCATTCATTCATCTTCCTTCGGCTTAGTCTCAGAGGTCAGAGGTCATCACAGTGCCAACTATTCCAGCATATGTTTCACCCAGCGAACGCCCAGCCAGCTGCAATCTAGTACAAGGTAACACTCATACACTCACATTCATACACACTCATACACTACAGCCAATTTATTTTATTCAATTCACCTATAGCGCATGTGTTTGGACTGTTGGGGAAACCGGAGCACCCGAAGGAAACCCATACTAGCACAGAAAGAACATGTAAACTCCACACTTAAATACCAACTAGCCCAGCCAGGACTTGAACCAGTGACCTTCTTGCTGTGAGGCAACAGTGCTAACCACTGAGCCACCGTGCCACCCTAATAATATTTATAATTATCAGAGACCTTTTGTGAAATGGTAAGTGTTGTAAGACAGTAAAAATATCCCATCTGCTCTGCCTTCATTACTCACAGATATTTGCATGATATGAATGTGCAGGTCAGAGTTCACCAAACTTTGTATCCCTGTGAAATGCTAAACTTATTACCACAAGCGTATGTTTCAGGTCTGACACACTCACATATGAATGGACGTGAATGAAACAAGTCTAATCAATGAAATGCAGATCAGTACCGCTCAGTTAAGCTGTTCATTTTTTTAGCAAGTGTTATCCTAAATAAAAAAAATGTTAGCAATTAAGAACACTTTGAGAGGGAGTAATTAGCATAATAAATTAGCACGCACTTAAGCTGTTTGTCTAAATTACAAACGATTTAGTTACTAGATATAATAAACAATGCAAATGCATTCTGCGCTTCATAAAACCTAATGCTAATTAAAACGCAAATGCTAGTTATGGACACTTCATAATGTCTGGTTAAACCAGGATGATGAACACAAGGTAAAGACAAAACAAGATTGTGAACACGAGGAGGAAACTATATGCATATTCATACATGGGATGCAGTTGTTTATTTCTACAGGACAGCATTCGGATTGAGATGCAAATGTAACCTTTTGCTTTCTGTCATCATTTACTCTCCCTTTACTTGTTTCAAACCTTTCTTCTGATAAACACTAAAGAGGATACTTTGAAGAAAGTTGAAAACCTGTAACCATTGACTTCCATAGTTTGTTTTGTTTTTCAAGCCTGATTTCATGAGAAAACATAAGTATTTTACGTTTTGTACAATAATTTGCACAAATTCAGAGTACCAAAGTGATTTTAAAAGGAGGCATGGCACCAAAGTTACAAATTGCTGTGAGACATCGTTGGTTTATCCTATTAAAGCCTGTTTTTTTTTCTCAAGGTTTTTTTTCCTTCACTTTTGTCAATTGGTGAATTTTGTTCCTCCGCTGTCGCCACTGGTTTGCTTGGTTTGGGACTTGTAGAGCTGCGCATCGATGGATTTGCTCTTCAGTGTTTGGACTTTCAGCAGTGAAAATTCAACCACACTGAACTGAACTAAACGGAACTTCAACTCTGAAAACTGGACTGACACAGTTTCAATTTACTAGAACGCCTATGTTAAGCTGATTTGACACGATCTACATTGTAGAAGCGCTATAGAAATAAAGAAATAGTGAGTACATTTTCATTTTTTAGGTGAACTGCCCACCTCAATAAATTAAAATAAATAAATCTCCAGTCTAGAGCTTTAAAATAATGCCAGCAAATTTATGCTGTGCTCAGATTTTCAAACTTACACCTTACAGTTAAAGTTTAATAAACTCAAAACATATATATATATATATATATATATATATATATATATATATATATATATATATACCATGTTTTTTACTTTAATTTTACTATGCTTTAGAGTAAGGCTACCACATTATTTTCAGCATCAATATCGCAATGTGATCATTCGCAATGGTCACATCGCAGAATATCTGCAATGTTGAATTTGTATTATAATTTATCATTTGCATGTGTTTTTGATGCCAGTAATTGTATAATGCTTTTAAAAGCATTCAGGTATAAGAAACTATACCATTTCCCTGCTGAAAAAAACTGGTTGGTTGGTTTTAGCTGGTCAACCAGGCTGGTTTTAGAGGGGTTTTGGCCACTTTCAGGCTGGTTTCCAGCCATTTCCAGCCTGGTCTTAGCTGGTCAGGCTGGGAGATGACCAGCTAAAACCAGCTTGCTCGGCCTAGCC
The DNA here is from genome assembly GCF_903798145.1 of Danio aesculapii. NCBI lineage: Eukaryota > Metazoa > Chordata > Actinopteri > Cypriniformes > Danionidae > Danio > Danio aesculapii. Next base: position 70,090,629 of record NC_079439.1, read on the forward strand.
AGGCTGGGAGCCCAGCCAAAACCAGCTATGTTCAGCTTAAACCAGGCTGGTCAAGCTGGTTTTAACTGGTCATTTTCCAGCCTGACCAGTTAAGACCAGGCTGGAAATGGCCAAACCCCCTCTAAAACCAGGCTGGTTGACCAGCTAAAACCAGCCAACCAGCTTAGGCTTGTTTAAGCAGTTTTTTTCAGTAGGGTTGTGACCTTAACTGCGTTTAATTTTATTGAATTATTTTTATTTTCATCATTCAGTTACTGTACTTGAATACTGTTAGACTCAGAAAATGATAAAACACTCTATTTCAATTGTATCTTTTTCTTGACCGTATTTACAGATGGTTATAAAACACATGCAAATACAGAAATGCACTGCATGTAGCACAGACCACAACAGAAATGTGTGGGGGGACCCCAAAAAAGTTTATAGGTTGTTTACAGTGTTGGGCAAGCTACTTGTAAAATGTAGTGAGCTACAGTAAGCTATTAGCTACTCTACCTAAAATGTAGCTTAACTACACTAAAAGCTACCCTCTGGGAAATGTAGCAAGCTAAGCTAAAAGTTACATGGCAAAAGTAGCTTAGCTACACCCAAGCATTCATTTTTAAATAGAAGTCAGTTCAGTTCTTCACAACCTAAAATCAACCAAATATCAACGTCATTTGACGTCATTATTGGACATCAAAATAAACATCCCTAGACATTAAATTTTGGTCATCTGACATCGAACTAAATCTAACCTAATATTAACGTCTTATGACATTAGCCGCATTTCCACTATCGGGCCAGTGCGAGCCAGGGCTTTAATCGGGCCAGGCCGGGCCAATAGCCCGGGAGGTTGAGAAATGAGGCTGAAATCATGTCGCGTTTCCACTGTCGGGCTAGTTGCTCGCAGTGCGTCACGCAAACACCGCCCCCAGAACGTCCCCCGAATCAAACGTCACACAACCCGTCACACAACCCGCCCACTTCAGCGGGAACAAAAAACTCAAATTATAACCACAAACACAACCTGGCATCACTACGAGAGCTGGAAGATGGAGAACACCGAAGCGATTGCTTTTTTACTGTTTGTGGTCTGTTGGTGTAAGGCCAGACAGCGATCCCTGGATAAGGACATTCGAGTTCGGCGGCATTTACTTCGAACACAGATTTTGGCTGCAAGGCGCAAAAGAGCAGCCGAGCGACGAGAACGACGATAGCAAAACAAACGTAAGGGAAGAAAGCATCTTGTCTCCTCTTTACCTGACAGGAAAACTCCGCCTTTGTACGTAACCCCGCCCCAAAGCCCCAGTTGGCCCTCCTTGGCCCAAGGTATTCGGCGGGCCGAAAAAGGCCGGACGCTGGCCCCAAGGAAGCCCCGCTTTGGCCCGATTACGCCCCGGAAGTGATAGTGGAAACGCGACTGGCCTTGGCTCGCCCTGGCTCGCTCGCTTTAGGCGCGTTAGTGGAAGCGCGGCTATTGTGTGCCTGCTGGGCAATAACTAAATGCACTACAGAATGTTACGTTTACACACACATCCACGAATTACACGTAAACACACCAGCTTTTAACAGCCTCATACTCACTACTCTCTACTCTTGAGTACTTCTGAAAAGTCTACTTTTCACTCATACTTTGAGTAATATTTACAACAGATACTTTTACTCTACTCGCACGACATTTTTAGGCAAGTAACGGTACTTTTACTCGAGTATGATTTTTCCGTACTCTTTTCACCACGGATTACATAAAGACAGAAATTACATTTTTGGGTGAATTATACCTTATAAATACAGTAAGTGACACTTTTAACGCCATTCGGAGGTGTCCATATTACTGAGCAATGCATATGATAACAATATAAAGACTTGTGCGACTGACTTTACGCTTCTCTCCTTACCGTGAAAATATAATTGGCGTAAATCGCAGAGATGCTGGATTAAGATTGTCTATAGGGTCGAATCGAGATCTATAGTTTTAAAATATGCCAACAATTCTCAAATTCTCTTTATATCTATGCCATACTTTATATATCAATTTTACAGCTCCATGCTCCAAGTTGACTCTTTGTCAGCATTGTTCACCAATATGCTCCTTTGACGAAACACATCATAAGCCTAGAATAGTACAATTGGGATCCTCACTGAAGACACAGTATATATTGTTTATTTCTATTCTGTTTACTTCAGGACAGCATTCAGATTGAATGAAGATCCAAATGTAAACTTTTCCCTATTATTTCCACTTCTCCATAAAAAAAATCCATTAAAAATCTCCAATCTAGAGTTTAAAAATAAAACAATTTCTCAAACTGCTCAGATTTCCAAACTTAGACATGCTAGTCAGAGTTTCATATGCTTTATACATTAATTTTACAGTATGTCAGTTGATTCTTTGTCAGCATTGTACACCAATATGCTCCTTTAACAAAACACAGCATAAGGCTAAAGCAGTACAATTGGGATCCTCGCTGAAAACACAGTACAGTCTTTAATAACCGTACATCCATAGACCAGTGCACCATTTCCATCTCAGCCCACACAAAAGCAGGCACTGCGCTAATTTCTCTCTCTCTCTCTCTTTGTACCTTCTGACTCTCGCTCAATCATTGGACACCGCGGGTCTGTGAGGTGGGGAGTGAGGTCATAGTAGTGTTTTGGAGGAGCATGCAAGGTGGGAGTCGATCCGAAGACAACGAGAGAGCGGAATAAAGTGTAAGAACAGACACCAGCACAGGAAAAGAAAGCACCAGCCAATGTTACGTAAACCATTGGGAAAGCTCTGCCAGCAGCACGACATGGGCAAAGAGGCACATGCCGTCAGGAGCAGTGGGATGTGTCTCACCTCCACACACACACACACACAGAGCGAACCGCGAACTGCAGTTAGATGACAAATCACATGTGAGCTTTCGCTTGTAGCCGACCTTTCATTCTTTGGCTCCCACACACAGATACGTCCTTCGCTCTATAATTTAATGGACCGCTCTCACTTTTCTTTTTCCTTCATTTCCTGTGCATTTCTTTGTAAGCCATCATCATCATCATCCGCCTCCTTCTCATCAACAGCAGGGTCAGAAATTAACCAGGGCTCGGGGCCAGGATGACAGGGAAATTGACTAAAAATGCCATAGACGTTTATGTCACTGAACTGTCCTTTTTAACTGCTATTAAACATCATATAATAATAATAATAATAATAATAATAATAATAATAATAATAATAATAATAACAATATAGCTACTGGATCAGACTGGACAGTAGTGCTGCCAAATTGTTTCTCAGCACTCCAACACTCTCAAAAACTATTTGGGATGTCATAACCCAATGTGTTAGGTCAGATATTTGATAACCCAACAGTTGGGTTAAAATGTTTCATTTTAATATTAATATTAAAAATTGTATTATGTTTGTTCTTTGTGGAATCGTCAATGCCTATTTATTTTAATAGCATTGCTCTCTAGAAAACGTTGGGTTATCATAACTTAATGTTGGCTCAAAAATGGACAAGCCCAACATTGGGTTATGACAACCCAGTGGTCTTCATAGAGTGCAATGCTACTCAGTTAAAATACTTGGGTGAATAATACCCCAACATATAACCCAATTACAGGTTTTTATAGCACCTTCCCAACTGTGGGTTATTTAACCCAATGCATTGGGTTATAAAATTTAATTAAATGCATTGGTTTTTTTTATTAAATGTATTTTTTTTTCCATTCTGGTATTACTAATGCTACTATTACTAGTACAACTATTAATTTTATAGTTATGGCTGTGTAAATAAATAACATACAGCTTTAAAAATATTAAAAATGATTTATTTCCATTACATTTTAAGTAACCCAACTGGTTGAGTTATTAAATAAATAACCCATTAAAGGTTAAAAAACCCAACAAAGCACCAAATATTTAACTCAACTGGTGGAGTTATTAATAAATAATCCAATAAAGGTTAAAAATAACCCAACAAAGCACTAAATATTTTTAACTCAACCATTGGGTTAAATAAATAACCCATTGTTTTTTAGAGTGTAGAAAGTCCTTGATTAGCTTGTTCAGGTGTGTTTGATTAGGGTTGGAGCTAAAATCTGCAGGACACTGGCCCTCCAGGAACAACTTGGGTGACCCCTGCTTTATTTAAATTGAATTAAAAAAATTATTTATTTTTGTTCTTTGTGGAACCGTCAATACCAATTTATTTTAATAGCATTGCACTCTAGAAAACGATGGTTTTCATAACTCAATGTTAGCTCAAATATGGACAAACCCAACATTGGGTTATGACAACCCAGTGGCTTTTATAGACTGCAATGCTATTAAAAATAAACTGGTATTGATTGTTCCATGAAGATCCTTTAGTATCTAGGAAATTTTAAGGACTCTATTTTAACAATCTAGGCGCAAAGTCTAAAGTCCATGGCGCAAAAGCATTAAGGACATGTCTGAATCCACTTTTGCTATTTTAAGGACGCTACCCCGGCACATGGTCTAACAGGGTTCTGCTTATTCTCTTAATGAGTTCTGGGTGTGTTTTGAGCATAACCTGCATTAACCCAATCAGAGTCTTGTCTCACATTCCCTTTAAGAGTCAGTTGCGTCGTGCCATGGCACATTTGCTATTTACATGGCGGACTTTGTAAGAGGAAAAACTAAACTCTTCACTAACGAGAAAACAGTTCAACAGAGCCTCTGCAGTGCGAGGATAAAGAGCGAGCCTCCTCCATTCGGCCTCTTTACTTTCTCTTTACTTTACTTTTACTTTTTACTCCTTTACATTGGTGGAGTAAGGAAACGGTGGAAACTCACTCCACTGAAGACATCTATTAGCCTACAGATTTAATTTCCTTTGTTAAGCGCAAAGATTTGTGTCAAAACTATTTCTAACTTCAGTTCTAATTTCCAGCAAATGAATAAATGAACAATAATAATGAAGAGTGGTCAAAAAACTGAGTTATATCCAAACACGCGTCCTGTTCTTATACCCCATGTGGTGATGCAGACGTCTCCAAAACCCGACAGGTGGACAAATCTAAACTTGTTTTTATTAAAACAAATATAAATATGCATATAATAAATAATACTGATAATAAAAATAACATTATACTAAAGCAAATTGTCATGAATAAACTAAACAAAGCCCCTCGGGATGAAGCATGGAGGTAGTGTTTTTTATATTTATGTAGAAAATAATCATTTTTGTACCATTTTAATCCTTTAATTGTCTTCATCTGTAAAGATATTTGTTTATTGCTGTACACCCTGTGTGTATTAAGCAATGTGTAAGCGTTTGTACACGCATAGGCGCATAGCTAACACACTCTGCGCTGGTCTTTAGATCTGCTTTGAGTTGGTCAATGGCGCGTTCTATTTCAGTTCTTCAACATAGCAAAGCGCCAACGATACACCTTAACACACCTCCTCTATAGACCAGCACAGCCAACAGTCCACAAAGTGGCGCAAATGGACTTGCTATTTAAACAGAGTGGCACAAAACGTGAAAATTAGGGTTGCGCTAGTCTGAAAATAGCAACAAATCACGCCAAACACATCTTGCACCTTATTGCGCCGGGTGTATGACAGGGCCCTGAGAATTTTTCACAGAAGGAAATATGTTTAATTATCTATATGATCACTTATCTTAAAAAGATAATTATTGTTGAGAAAACCAACATAGTATTTTATTAAGTATTTTATTTTACAAAACTGTTCATTGTGCATGTAATAAAAATGGCACTTACTATTATTTGCTTACTTATTTTATGCTGTACTACGTATTTGAAGATTACTATTTGACACAATCTCTACCTTCATAAAAATCCAAAACGATTCAAGGGGGCAATTATTCCTCCTGATAAAAAGCTCATTTCTGACACTGCACCACAGAGGTATAAGCTGCAGATTCACACACTCTGAGGCGTCCTCGCGCTATTGTCCAATTGTTGTACAGATTGCACACACACGCACCTCTTTGACAGGTGTTTTAACAGCGAGTCCCATAAAACAAGAAGTTTAACTTCACAATAATAATTAAATAAATAAATAAAACCAGTTCTGCTCGCTTCCTCTGTATCCAGCATATCTGAACGCAAGGATACGCGTAATTCAAACACACACACACACTCCTGTTATCAAAGCAAACAGGGATTTAATATCAATCACGAGCTCGGATGAGAGAGGAAGAACAATGAAGTAGCTCCACATGATGGAGATGCTCAGGAACAGAACGCTCCCTTAATGCCCAGAAGCAAACAACAGCCTGGCGGAGAAAAGCGTCAAAGTTTCGCCTCTCGCTCGCGCCCACATTATAATCCCGCGCGCTCCTGCTGTCCTCGTGCACGGCTTACCTTTGTGGTCACTATGCAGAGGCAGTCCATGGCAGAGAGAAGACAGGTGGAGATGTATCCAAACCCCCGTTCCCCCCTCACCCCTCTCTCCCTCCAGCTTCTCTCCTTCTCTCTTTCTCTCTCTCAGCGCCCGCCGTTCTTCCCTCTTTTCTTCAGTGTTTCTCTTTTGACTGACTTCAGCATTGAGGAGAAGCGAGTATGGATGGAGGGAGGGGGGGGGGGAAACGTAAAGAGGAGGAGGAGGAGGAGAAAGGAGGGAGGGAACACTGGAGCTCCGGATTCAGAGGAAAGGATGAGGAGAGGGACGCGCGCAGTGTTCCTGTCGATGGAAGACACACATACACAAACACACACACAAGCACACAAAGACCAAACGGAGAGATGGAGGAGCAAATGAAAGGAGAGATGAGCTGGGGAGGATGAGTGTAGAGACGAGAGGGGGAGAAAAGAAAGAGGGAACGGACTGAAGCGCCAGAAGATGTAGAGAGAGAGGGAGCGTGCGCGCGCGCGCGGAGGGAGGGACGTCAAAAGATGGAAGGGGAGGATGTGAGAGGATGAGAGTTAAACAGAGAGATTACTCGAGGAAAAGGAGAAGAACTGCATTAGTGCTACTCGTGGCTCTTGTTTGCTGGAGTTGTCAGTGTGTACAGTCAGCAGCGGTGGCTTCACAGAGCGCAGTGGAATCCGCGTTCCAATGGAACACCAGAGTACTGCACCCGCACGGTATACTGCATACTTAAAAAGGCAGCGCGCGATAAACAGTATGCATCGATAAACCTGTGTGTTTGTGTGTGTGCTGTAGTTCTGTACACGTGATATCCGCAGATTTGTACTTGCAGCATACACTTGGGTTGTTGTAAGCCAAGGTTGGGTCAAAAACACAACTGGTGGCTAAAAAGTGTGATTTTTTAAAATTCAATTTAAAAAAAAATAACCCAATGTTGGGTTTGTGGGCAGCACGGTGGCGCAGTGGGTAGCACAATCGCCTCACAGCAAGAAGGTCGCTGCTTCGAGCCCCAGCTGGGTCAGTTGGCATTTCTGTGTGGAGTTTGCATGTTCTCCCCATGTTGGCGTGGGTTTCCTCTGGGTGCTCCAGTTTTCTCCATGAGTAGGCCCACACGAAATCTGCGCGCGCAGAATTCAGCAGATTTTTAGCCCATCATTAATTCTGTTTATTTACTTGTGTAGATGTGTGGAACATTATATTTATTAAGTTTCTAAATTAATTACAGTATATTATTGACTAATATGACAATATTCATATAATTTATTTACAATACAGTCCGTAAAGTAACATTTTCTGTCTTTTATTAGACATATTATATGAGAGACTTGCTTTGTTTACCAAATAAGTGGATCTAATTGGATTTGCATTGTAAACATTAAATAAAAGTTAAAAAGGTATTACTTTTTATTGAATAGATTAAGTTTTTAGTTACGATACTATTATTCCGCATAAATCCGCAGATTTTTAACCCAATTCTGTGCAGAAATAGCAAAAAATGTCCGCAGATTCCGTCTGGCCCTAGTCATAAGTCCAAAATGATGTGGTATAGGTGAATTGGGTAAGCTGAATTGTCCTTAGTGTATGTGTGTGAATGAGAGTGTATGTATGTTTCCTGGTAATGGGTTGCAGCTGGATGGGCATCCGCTGCATAGTAAACATTTGCTGGATAAGTTGGCGGTTCATTCCGCTGTGGCGACCCCCGATTAATAAAGGGACTAAGCCGAAAAGAAAATGAACAAAATGTTATGACAACCCAGCATTCTTCGAGATGCCCAAAGTAGGGCCCATGGGCCAAAGTTGACATAGACCCAGTTGATCACTAAAAACTATTGTATCGAGCACGTTTTCACTTGTGTAGCAGCAAAACTTGTCATAATGTGCAATATTCCATGCATGTAAGAAGTGCTGGTCTCACTCTCTCACACGCTTTGCCCTAAAGCCACTACTGTATAGTGGTTGGATGGCGGTGTGCAGGAATTACACTTATTACTAAACCATACTGTCATGCTATTTCAGAGCGAATATTCAGAGTAGCATGGTGAACAATATAGGGAGCGCGTCACAGGCTGTCATTGTTTAAAAATGAACCAATCTGAATATAAAAGCAACTTCAGCTCAGTAAATAGCGCTATTTACTGATGTTTTGTTGTTAAACTAAATAAAAATCTACATTATCGGTGCCTTAAAAGGTCCCCTATGAAATTTAAAATAGTCACATCAACCTTTCACCGGAAGATTTCAGTGCTGAACAACACTTCTGTGCAGATAACCTGACCAGTGGTGTAAAGTAACAAATTACAAATACCCAAATTACTGTAATTGAGTAGCTTTTCTCAGGAATTGTAGTTTACTGAGTAGTTTTACTTTCCCTTGAGTACATTTTTAGTGCAGTATCTGTACTTTTACTCCACTATTTTACTTCAACCTCACTACTTTATTATTCTTGACTATGGGGATTAGAAAAATCAGTCCTGTGATTCCTGACCAATCAAATCACACATAGAAAGTGAATTGCATCTTAATGAACTACCTGAAGACATGAGCGATTTATAATTGCAGCAAACGGTTTGAAAGCATTAAAAGTGTTCAAGATGTCCAAAATCTTTACACGCATTGACCCAGAGACTGTTTAGATGTATGTCACTGATGAGAAGATGACAGATGTTTACTGTATGATGACCAAAATGGCCTTAAACACAGAAATGACGCCAGATTGACATTGTACCTGAACATCGTGGGGACGTTGCATTTTGTTTGGAAATGAAAATCGGGTTGACATTAGAACCCAACGTCAGGCCAATGTCAATGTCCAACCTGAAATTAACCAAATATCAACATCTAATGATGTTACAGCTTGACATTGTATGGACGTTTCCACTATGACGTCTATCAGATGTTGGATTTTGGTTGCCATACCTGACGAACAAATGTCAGTATTTAACATCAATATGACGGTTTAAGATGTTGGCTCGACGTTGGATTTTTGTCAACAACACAAAATCAACTAAATATCAACGTCATTTGACGTCATTATTGAACATCAAAATTACATTGTCCTTAGATGCTGGTTAGAGATTTAATTTTGGTCACCTGATATCACAACCTAAATCTAACCTTATATTATCCTTATAGTATGACGTTGCGTGCCTGCTGGGCAGAAACTAAATGCACTACAGAATATTACGTTTACACACATCCACAAATTACATGTAAATGCATCAGCTTTTAACAGCGTAATACTCACTACTCTTGAGTACTTTTGAAAGGGCTACTCTTTACTCATACTTTGAGTAATATTTACAACAGCTACTACATTCTTAGGCAAGTCATGGTACTTTTACTTAAGTACGATTTTTCAGTACTCTTTTCACCACTGAACCCGATAAAACTCAATCTACAGCTCTGAATGACGAAAATAGTTTTAAAACATAACATTACCTGTCTAAAAGGAATTCTTCAGCCATGGTGTCGTCCTTCCTCCAGTTTTTACCACTCTCATGTGCACGCACAAACGGCAGATCTGCGTAAACGAATGCGCAAATGTACACATCTCCATTTGCTGACAGACAGTTTGGGCTACTTATCAGAATTATGGGAATTGTTGGCCTGACAATATTTAAATGAACAGTTTTTAGCTTTATGCTTTACCCAAAATATAAAAATACATATAAATAAATTTAGATTATTTATTTTAATCATTACTATTGGAATGGGAAGAGGCTTTCAACCAGCACAACAACAAACGTTTCTGAAGACAATCACCTTTAACTGTCACCCAGGTTTTTTGAGCTCAGACTTAGAAATTTTATATGATAAAAGTAAATTATTAAGCATAATAAACCCGTTTGAAACTACTTTCTGATATGCTTCAATTGATTTTATTTTATTTATTTATTAAACGCTGACAAAACACTGTTTTGTTTTAACAAATAGCAATTTAGCTAAATTCTAAATCATGTACAAATTTTCCCAAAAGTTTGGGTTTGTCAACATTTGTCCCAAATTTGTGTTTAAAAGCCTCAGCATTTTTGAGTCTGCCAATTATCAATAATCAGGGTTTGTTTTTGCAGTTAATAATTAATAACAAATGTGAATGTAATCATACGACAACATACAAAATGTTTTAGGAGGAACTTCAAATGATATACTCAATCTGCTGGAAAAAAGGGCATATCAGCTCAACATACCTGTATTGTTGCTCACCTCACCAATGTTTTCTGCATGCATCCCTCTGTTAACCAACTTGTTTACAGAGAGAAAGAGAGATTGAACTGGTCAGTGTTTTTGCAGCTCATCATCGCCCCCTGCTGATCTGGGTGCTTAGGCAAAAGGTCATGACTGGATGTCATTTGCACAATTAAACGTGAAATAATGTCAAAGAAAATCCCTGCACTATACATTCTTTTATTTATTCTCTCTTTAAAAGTAGTTTAAATGCAGTATTGTGCTGTGCAAGATGGATGTTGGTCTTATATTGCACATTTTGGCAGAGTGTATCTTTCATAAACCCTGATTGTTTGCATGCTATACATGCTGTATGATCCAGAAATGACTTGTGCAGCAGTATGATATTCCTGAAAATACCTGTATATATAAGACAACAGAAAAGACGACAGAAAGTGTGGCGATGAAAGGTAAAAGCAGGGTGAGAGATTGAAGAGAAGAGAAGAAGAGGCTATTTTTAGTGACACTGTCATAATATTTGTATCTTTTTATGCTGAATGTGATTAATGTTGTGCGCATCTTTTAAAAACATTACCTTTATCCTTTGCCTTTAAGACTAAGTCAGTGAATAAGCATATCACTCAGCATTTCCTTCCAGTCAAAGGTCAATGGTGTTACAATAAAGCTGTTGTCAATAATGCACACATTTCCATTCTCTGGGATGGCGTACACAACTAAATCTAGGATCATTTAGTTCCTAAATGATGCACTTTTATTCAATGTGCTCAAACTATCTAGTGTATGAATTATATTATATTAAGAATATTTAGTCAATTCAACATTGTAATGTTGTTGTGATATTGTAGACACACAACAACACACAATTAACCTCATACTCCGATAACTACGCCTCATTAATGCATAATTAACACCACAGCTTAATAGCCACACCCCCTCATTACACAATTAACATCAGACCTGAATAACCATCCCTCATGGATGCATTATTAACACCAAGGGTCTAATAACCACAGCCCTTCTTTACTCAATTAACATAATTAATAGCATAGTTTAATAGCCACACCCCCTCATTACACAATTAACATCAGACCTGAATAACCATCCCTCATTGATGCTTAATTAACACCAAGGGTCTAATAACCACAGCCCTTCCTTACCCAATTAACATAATTAATACCATAGTTTAATAGCCACACCCCCTCATTACACAATTAACATCAGACCTGAATAACCATCCCTCATTGATGCTTAATTAACACCAAGGGTCTAATAACCACAGCCCTTCCTTACCCAATTAACATAATTAATACCATAGTTTAATAGCCACACCCCCTCATTACACAATTAACATCAGACCTGAATAACCATCCCTCATTGATGCATAATTACCAGCAAGGGTCTAATAACCACAGCCCTTCCTTACACAATTAACATAATTAATACCATAGTTTAATAGCCACACCCCCTCATTACACAATTAACATCAGACCAAACCATCTCTCGTTGATGCAAAATTAACACCTAAAATCGAAAAGCCACAGCCCTTCATAATTAATCAATGGGGTGTAATCGATGGGGTGTGGTTATTCGAGTCTGATGTTAATTGTGTAATGAAGAGGTGTGGTTATTAGACTCTGGTGTTAATTATTTATATAAACAGGGCATGGTCATTGGAGTCTGCTGTTAATTGTGTAAAGAAGAGGTGTGGCTATTAGACTCTGGTGTTAAATATGCATAGATGGGGCGTGGCTATTCAAGTGTGATGTTAATTGTGTAATGAAGGGGTGTGGCTATTAGACTCTGGTGTTAAATATGCAAATAGTCAGGGCATGGTTATTGAAGTCTGATGTTAATTGTGTAATGAAGGGGTGTGGCTATTAGACTCTGGTGTTAAGTATGCATAGATGGGGCGTGGTTATTCAAGTGTGATGTTAATTGTATATTGAAGGGGTGTGGCTATTAGATTCTGGTGTTAATTATGCATAGATAGGGAATGGTTATTGGAGTCTGGTGATAATAGTGTAAAAAAAGACGCGTGGTAATTAGACTGGTGTTAAATATGCATAGATGGGGCGTGGTTATTCAAGTCTGGTGTTAATTAATTGTGTAATGAAGGAGTGTGGTAATTAGACCCCTTCACCCCCTTCTAGGGGTTAATTATTCATTGATTGGGAGTGGCTATTCAAGTCAGATGTTACTTGTGTAATGAGGGGGTGTGGCTATTAAACTCCTGTGTTAATTATGCATCAATAGGGTGTGGTTATTCAAGTCTGATGTTACTTGTGTAATGAAGGGCCCCATCGATGCATAATTAAGAGTCGACACCCCCCTACATTACACAACATCAGAATACAATAGCCACACTCATTCATTACATAAAAAATTGTAAGTTTAATAATCACAACCTCTTGCATAAAATAACTAACACAAGAGATAGCCACACCCCTTCATTACACAATTAACATCAACATTCAACAACCACGCCCCCTTGATGCATAATTAACACCAGAGTCTGCTCTATATAAAGATGTGCAAAAGCTGGAGCCTTCATGTAAACAGGCTGCATGTTATCCATCCAGTAAATGGGACTGACACTGCAAATATGCAAATAAGAGCATTAACCCACTTTAGGAGTGTACAGTGTGAAACTTCCACATATAATTACCCTGGATTAATTACTAGATTAGTGAAATGCCAAATAAGATAACCCAGGATTCTGTGTACCTTGGGGGCTAATGCTATGAGCCAACCCCAGCGTTAGCTCAAGTTAGTGTTTTATTGATAAGCATATCTTCACTGAATGTAACCCAAAACCATCCATTTCAGTTACAGGAGTGGAGGAGTGTGTTGTGCAGCCACTTTCATGCATGTTGCAGGAGCATGAAATGCTAAATGTGTGTATACTAGACCACAGCTAGCTAGCTTATGTTATCTGTGTGAAAAACTGAAAGAAGAAGGCAGTCTACAGTGTTCATTTGTGCTTCCTAAAACTCCCCGTTTATGATCCTCTTAGTCGCTGACATTATCTTCAGAAGGTGAAAACTCTTAATATTTCACGCGGCCGCCATTTTAAAAACGAAAGCGAGGCTGCAGTGTGAAGAAACCCGAATGTAGAGGATTAGCACTGTAAACATTGCAATAACATGCTGTGAACTACAAACCTCTGGTGCCGTGATTTCAAAATGCAGATGTGGCGTAAACATCACTTTAATATCATTAAATTAAGTTTAATTTAAACAATTAAAGGCATATTAGGCATCAAACAAAATCATAATCTCTTTAAGAGTAATTCGCTTAAAGCCCTGATCAGATCACACGAATTGGTCATGATTTCGGCACAATTTCCTTGACGTAGGGTGTCGTGGGGATTCGTAAACGACAATTGGCCATCGTTACACAAGATTCAATCGTTTCTTCTCAAGTAATGTGGCATAGCTCACGACAAGCTCACCTCAAGACACCATCGCAGAAAGTCTAGCTTAATGTTTTTCTCGTTCTTCACGATGAATTTCGTCACATGGGTGACACTACGCAATAGGATCACATAGTTTCTCGGTTATCTCAGCGGGTGATGCCGTTAATGCATCGGTCAGGTAATCAAAAAATAAACTACATATTTACTTATGGGTGGGTCTCGAGTGGATAAGATCAATCATTGGTTAACTTTAACTACCTTTTCTAAAATATTAAGGTGTTATAAGCAATCTGACAGACTGCCACAAATATGCAGATATCTTCATTCTCACAACCAGTTTCTGAGTTCTCTCATCCTTCCAACAGGGTTTGTTCTTCCGAGGTAATCTGGGAGCATGTTCAGTGCTGCGAATACATTGCAAAAGCATTTCCTGCTTGTTCAAATTTGTCATTAATAGTGAAAACAGTTTAATATCGGCTTCTCTGATTTTATTTCACTAATTTTATTTAGGATAGATTTTTATTTTATTTAACAAACCAACACAATCTCATGGCAATTCGTGCTTTGGCGGATATATAGGAATTGTTTTGAAGCAATTCACCTCAAATGTTATTCGTTATTCTTGTTTATAGATGACTGACCAACAAAAGATACATTAAAATTAAGATAAAAATTATACCGAACAGTTAGTTTCAAAAAGATATTTCTTCCAAGAAAAATATATGAATTATATTTTTGTTTGTGCCGTTTCACAACTATAGAGGTGGATGATTTGTTTTGCTCTGTGGAAAATAAGGATTTAATGAATGCTCCGCTGTGATTGTATCACAATTATTCATTCATTTATTCGTTTTCTTTTCGGCTTAGTCTCTTTATTAATCTGGGGTCGCAACAGCGGAATGAACCACCAACTTATCCAGCATATGTTTTACGCAGCGGATGCCATTCCAGCTGCAACCCATCACTGGGAAGCATCCATACACACTTAATCACACTCATACACTACAGAGAATTTAGCTTATCCAATTCACCTGTACCGCATGTCTTTGGACTGTGGGGGAAACCGGAGCACCCGGAGGAAACCCACATGAATACGGGGAGAACATGCAAACTCCATTCATAAACGCCAACTGAGCCATCCGAGGCTCAAACCAGCGACCTTCTTGCTGCCATTTCTCTTAACTTAGCTAAAAATAAAGTCCGATATCCGTTTTTATTTTCACTATCCATTTAGAACGGACCGGAAAGCGGTAAAATGATAAATTTGCGTCTCTTTGTCTTTGTTTATAAAATATAGAGCCAGGTACACAACAAAACGCCATCGCGAATGCCCAGTGCAGTCGCATCAATAGAGAATAGTGATTAGTGATGGCGGCTTCCAAAACAATAGCACCCCCACCCCCCCCTCCCTCACTTTCATCTGCGACACTTTCGGGTTGAGGGTGGCGTGGCCATCGTTTGCCTAGAGCGCCAGTTCAGCTTGCTCTGGCCCTGCGTACGCCGTTCCTGTGTGACTCCAGGCGATACTTCCGGGTTTCTTTCCACCGCAACCTCACTTTCACTTTTAAAATGGCGGCCGCGTGAAATCAGTGGGCAGATGGCTCTCAGGGCTGTTTATGCTAATGAAGGAGAGATCGTCACTAATGGGCGGGGCTTTCCCCCTCTGATGACACTTGCAAAGAGAGAATGTCAATCTGCAGACTGTTTATATCAAGCGTGATTATAAAAAATATAACCAATTTCAGCCGTTAGATGCTAGCTATATTCACACATAACTGTGCTTAAACCCCTTATAATCGTGATTTTTGCATAATAGGTCTCCTTTCAAAACAGAAGACAATCAATACAGAGGAATTCTTGTATTGGTGTAGTCAATATCAGCCTTTAAACGGATTGAGCTCTTTTTATCTTCACTCCTACATCACTGTTACATAAGTACATGTGTGTGTCTGTTGAAATGCATGCGCCAACATCCACATCATCTGCTTTATTGCGCATTTATGTGTGGCTGCAATTGTGTATGGACTGGTGGTGTGTGTGAGTGAATGCTGTCGAACTGAGCAGCGATGATGTTCTCTCGGTTCGGTTTTAATACATGAACTTGTATATAAAAGGAGAGTTGCCCATAGCAACAGTACAGCACTTGTCATGATAAAATTACATTCACATACACTCATGCTCAAACCCGTGTTGGGTAGGCTGGGGACATTAATATTTAACACACACACATCTGCAATATATCTGCAGTCAGAAATGTGTGTTCACTGTTCACACATTGCACAGCTGTGATGGATATATTAGCTACTCATACGAAGCATTTTTTTAATATGGTATATTTATATACCCAGATGAGTCATGTGTATTGGTATACATATTAAATTATAGACATTAATGTTACAATCATGAGTGTATTACAAAACGCCGGAATTGACGACCGGAAGCGCCATTTGAAGCCTTTTTCCGGTTTTGCTAGCCTAGCAGAAACATGTCAGGATGTCGGATGAGATACTTACTGTCCAAATTTGGCCATGAAGAAATAGTTCACTAGGTTAAAGATCAGAGTGAAAAGATTCATTATGCATAAACTAGATTAAAGAGCTTCCTGCTTTTCCCTCAGATTTTTTGTGTAAAATCGCTCCATCTTGTGGTAATCTCAGATATTACAACATGGTACTGCTAACACTCTACTGGACTAACCAGGAAATCACATCTAAAAAAAATAAAAATAAATAAATAAACATAAATAAATAAATAAATAATCACAATTTATTTCTAGAGTATTTAAGGCTAAAATAATTTCCATAATTTATTTTGCACATCTGACCTTTGTTTTAATTTGCCGTCATTTGTAACTGACTTTGTCCCTTTATGGTAAATAACTTTATTGATTAAATAAACATTATTTTTTCTTTGTGGGGTCAGAGATGCCAGAAATACCAAACTCACATATAGTAAACCTGCCTTTGTGGTCTTCAATAAGGATATGGAGAATTATATTAAGTAGATTTCTGGATCATCTATTAAGAAAGCTTTCAAAACTGTCAAAATGCTCTGCTTTTAAGATCTTCATATAAGTACCTTAAATTAACCCTTGTATTTGCTCTTTTTGTTTTGTTCTCCTTATCTCGCACGTTTTTTTTCATAGTTTCATACTGTACAGTCTTACAGCATCGATGTTGTAGCGTCATTAAAATACATTCAGTTAAATACACTTAAGCATTCATTTAGTTGTTCTAGCGTAAAAAACGACATGGAAAAAAATGTCAGTAGTAGCAGGCTAGTGCCGAAACTCCATTAAAAATACTGAGGTAAAATAAATTGTCATTTTTTAAGACATGGTGGGGGACAATGGAATATAATGCAGTGCTTCTTGTCCGGTCTGAGACCCACTTTATATCGTATAGCAATCAGGCAGTGGAGATCACAGTGTTTTAAAGAAATCATACCTTAAACATGGCGATCTTATAATGGAAAGACAGCTCACAGGAAGCCCTGGTGCTGGCTGACTAGCTGAAAATTAAAAGTCCTTGTGCGTTTACTCCATTAAATCAATCAAGTCAACCATTTTAGCTCTTACACATAAAAAACAGGTCAAAGTTCTTGTTATTTTGTAGTTTATTTTTCAAACTTATTTGAGTCTCTTGAATGAAAAGGACCCTTTTTTTCCAAAGACACACCAACATTACATTTGTACTTTAAAATACAAATGCTGGAGATCAGTTTGTTCTCTCGTTTTAGTGCAAACCTTCCAATAGGAATAAAACCAACAACAACAACGTTACCTCGATGGACACAAGAACTCTGGACGAACAATTTACAAAAATGTACCTCGGTTTTTAGTTCAACTTATACAAGTTGCAGAACAACAGACCAAATAATAATAAAAACAAAAAGTTAACGTCATTCTCTGCAGCTCAGCTCACACCAAAATAGGATTCACTTCCTTCTGGCGTCAGTCTGACTTATTTTAGTAAACACTTTTAACATAGCAAATTAGCTAACCCGCAGCTTCAGAACTCCAAAGAGTTGAAACTATGATCAGGCGATTTCATGGTGAATATAAAATTGAGATTGGCATTTGTTAAAATAATTGGCGGCCACGTCTAGATGCACAATGGCTGATGACGAATAACAGGAATGCTAAATGTTAGCAATGTTCAAAATATTAAGAAAACCGGAGAGAATATGACTGCAGCAACGACAACAGAATAGCAGAAAGAAATCTGAAACTCCACATTTGGTAATGTGCTCTAATCTTCCCTTAGGAGGAAAAAAAGAAACAATCAAACAAAAGAAAACATAACCACTAAACATTTGAGTTCTAGGCCAGTGTTTCTCAACCATGTTCCTGGAGGACCACCGACACTGCAAGTTTTGGTTGTCTCCTTTGTCTGTTACACCCAATTCAGGTGTCTCAGTCTCTGCTAATGAGCTGGTGATCTGAATCAGGTGTTTGGTTTAGGAGATCTGGTAAATCTGCAGAGCTGGTTGTCCTTTAGGAATGTGGTTGAGAAACACTGTTCTATACGATAACTTATCAGATACAGTATGTATGCTGTGAAGCTGCTCGAGAAAAATACTTTCAAATTACTCTAGAAATGACTTTATGGGATTTGATTTAACTTGTGCGTCTTCACAAGAACTTTACAAGCGATAAAAACATCTGAACAGGAAATACGAGCATCTGATCGGACTAATTCTTCGTTAGAGTCCTTGAAAAATGCTGTGGTCTTCCTTTATTTTATTACAGCAGGGGAGCAATCTTATTCAGCACCAATGAAACATTTAAGAGAGTTTTTTTTTAAGATGTTTTAAGTTCTAGTGGCTTCAAATGCTGGTTGTTCTCAAAAAAAAAAAAATAATAATAAAAATAAAAATCAATAATCCCCCCAAAAAATCCATCTCTAACTGGTGCCGTCACTTTAAAGATGAAGGTCGCTTGTGATAAAGAGAAATTGGTCTCTGAAAACCTGAAAGGACGAAGAGAGAGATAAATATTAAACAATTAAAGGCAAATTATTAGCCATCCTGTGAAATATGAAGAGCACATTTTAAACATGATAGTTAACGCATTTCTAATGAATGATTTCATTAATCTGGGTCATGATGACAGTACATAATATTTGACTATATATATTGTTCAAGATACTAGTCTCTAGCTTAAAGTGACATTTGATGGCTTAACTACAGTAGTCTCAAACTTAATTCCTGGAGGGCCGCAGATCTGATTTTAGCACCAAACACCTCCAACTCACACCTGCTTAATAGTCTCTAGTAGTCTTGAACACCTTGATTAGTTGAATCGGCTGTGTTTGATTAGGGTTGGAGCAAAACTGTGCAGAGCTACGACCCTCCAGGAATCCAGTTGGAGACCTCTGCTTAACTAAGTTAATTAGGCAAGTCATTGGACAACAATGCGTTTACATGGACATCAGTAATCTAATTATTTGCCTTATTTAAGACAATAATATGATTAATCTTTTTACATGAGTTGCTTTTCTGAATGTTCCTTTCATGATCCTGTTTTACATGTTACAGCACATAATTGTGTCACCACACAATTCACGTTTCCTCTGATGTTTTATGTAATTTCAGGAGTTTCATTTTTAATTTGTCGACTTTAACCCAAGGTTTCTGCAGGTTTCACAGAGTTAAATTTAAGACATTTGTAAGATCATTATGAATGGAAATTTAGACCAATAAAAGGCCTAAAAGGCTAAGAATTTTTTTTTAAATGGCCCAGATGAAAAAGATTTGTATTTGTCCTATCAAAACAAATATATCATATTTTAACACATTTAGTAATACACTAATACATTATCATTAAAAAATTCAATATTTTAGATTTTATTTCTTAGCAAAATATTTTAAATATTGTGTAAAAACAAGCAAGCTCTATTTTTATCCATACACTTTTTTCCAAGATTAACTTTATTAATAATAATAATAATAATAATAATAATAATATTAATAATAAAAGATAAATAAAAACGAATAAATGTTTTAAAAACTATAATAAATTTAATCTATGAACAATGTGTCCAGGTCGGTGTCCTCAGCAGTAAATACATGTAAACAAATGTTATTGTAGGAAAATTAAACCATTATAATAGAGTTAAAAATGACCTTTTAAATAAAAATGGTAAATTTTATTGAGATGATTGTTGGTGATTGTGTGGGTTTTGGCGAGATTTGATAGCAATACATGAACAAAGGTAAATTAAGACCTGTTTAAAAAAAAGATTTAAGACCTACAACATATTTCAGTAAATTTAAGACCAAGTACTAAAATCTGGATTTTGAGATTTAAGACCCTGCAGAAACCCTGTAACCGCAGTTCAGCACTTTCACTTTCATTCACTTCATTTCATTTTATACACCCCCCATGCCGCCCCCACCCACATCACAAACGAAAAATTGGACGCATGAGTATGAATTGCTGGAAGAGTGTTGTTTTAATGGAATTTGAGGTGTCTGTGGTCCTTCGCTGACTTAGTAGGTGCAGAGAATAGTGTCAAACAGCAGTGCGTGTATGGACCATCCTGTTGCAAAATGCAGCGAAAATCCTACATGACCGTAATAGTTTGATTGCAGTGTTTACATGTCTCTGATGCACTTCAATAATGCCAGTAAAATCTGCATTTCTGTTTAGTTCGATTATGACTTTAGTCGGATTAAGGTAATAAAAAAAGATATAAATATTGCTGTTTACATGATAGACTCTTAATCACAGTATTGTCTTAAGGTTTTAAAATCAGATTATTGGTGTCCATGTAAACGTATTCATTGTTCAAGATACCAGTATTCAGTTTAAAGTGCGATTTAAAGAATTAGGAAAGTTATTGAATAACAGTGGTTTGTTCTGCAGAAAATCTGAAACAATCATGTCTTAGGGGCCGATCACACTGAACGTGCCTTTATATTCCAAAACCGCATGGCGCACCCTCACTGCCTTTTTTGTTGCACTTTTTATATCATGACTGAATCAGCTGCATGTTGTGTGAGTGTTGCTGCTGCTGTTAGTATAATTTTAATATTTAATAATATTGTGAAACTGAAGATTTGGGAAGTCATACAGCTACGGATAACTCAAAACAGTAACCACTAGTCTTTCCTTTAGAAGTCTCCGTAGTCATCTTAACAGACGGTAAAAGTGCGAGACGCAGCAGGCGGTTAAATCGTGAGGCGTGCAGGATGCATCGGCAGCGTGCAAAACACTTATGGCTGTTAGTAAATCGTTCAAAAAAGGCGCCTCTCAACGCAAAAAACGTGTTCAGTGTGATCAGCCCCTTAACGGGGCTAATAATGTTGGCCTTGAAAGTTAGGATTGGCCAAACTAAATTAAAAATCCGGCCAAACTAAAAGAATTAAGACTTTCTCCAGAAGAATTATAGGAAATAATATGCAAATCTCCTTGCTCTGTTAAACATCACTTAGGACATATTTAAAAAGTAATTTCCATTTTACATTAGGGCTAAAATTTGGCCTTCAATGATATATACACACACACATATACATACCATACACCGGAATATCATAGTGAGGAAATGCATGATACAGTTGAAGTCAGAATCATTCGCCCTCCTGTGAATGTTTTCTTTTTCTAATATTTCCCAAATGATGTTTAACAGAGCAAGTAAGTTTTTACAGCATTTCCTATAATATTTTTTCTTCTGGAGAAAGTCTTTTGTTTTATTTTGGCTAGAATAGAAGCAGTTTTTTTTTTTTTTTTTAACTATTTTAAGGTCAGTATTATTAGCCCCCTTAAGCAATTTGTTTTGATAGTCTCCAGAACAAACCATCATTATACAATGACTTGCCCAATTACCCTAGCCTGCCTAGTTAACCTAATTAAGCCTTTAAAATGTCACTTTAAGTTGAATACTAGTATCTGGAAAAATATCTTGTCAAATATTATGTACTCTAATCATGACCGATAAAAGAAATCATTATAAAACTATTACGTTTAGAAATGTGTTAAAAATATCAAAAATAGGGGAAAAAATATAGGAGGTCCAATAATTGTGACTTCAACTATATGTATACCATAATATCATAGTGAGGAATTTCATAAAATGTCAAAGCTCTGACCTTTAGAGTAGTTCTGCGATGTCCCAATGAGCTCATAACTGGAAAATCCCACCTCAGTCGTCAGGAAGGAGAAGAACTGCTCTGGTTTTAACCGGATGCTGTGGTAATTCTTACAGATGGCCTCCTGTTGAATTACACAGCATGAAGATAAAGTGCATGTAGTTAAAAAAACAACAACGTTTCTCAATTTCAAGTGACCAAATTGATAAAAGGCTTAAAATAGCATTGCTAAAATGGAGTATTGCAGCTTTTGAGTGACATTTTGATCAATATGTAAATGTGCCGCATGTTCAATTGAATCAAAATCAGTGTAAAGGCTTTCATAGACAACATAGTTCATTTCTTTGACAAGTTGTGTCACAAGCAGTTCACAGTTTTAATCCATGTGTTGTTGGGGATGTTTTCATTCACTCTGGTGTAATTTGAGTCTTAATTTGGCCACAACTTTCTCTGAGTTTCAGTACATTTTGGTGACAAATCTTATTGACACATATTTTGGAAAATGCCATTATGCATTCTTGATTGTTGCTGGTTTTCCATGTTGAAGATGATATGCGAGCATATACACTGCTTGACAAAAGCCTTGTCATCGATCCCAGTTGTAAGAGAAACAAATAATAACTTGACTTTTAGTTGATCATTTGGAAAAGTGGCAGAAGGTTGATTTTTCTGATGAATCATTTGTTGAACTGTATCCCAACCATTACAAATACTGCAGAAGACCTATTGGAACCCGCATAGAACCAATATTCTCACAAAAATCAGTGAAGGTTGGTAAAGAAAAGATCATGGTTTGGGGTTACATTCAGTATGGGGGCGTGCAAGATATCTGCAGAGTGGATGGCAACATCAACATATTTGAATGATTCTCTAGCGTAAATGTCTAAAGTGATGACAAAACAGGTGACTTTACTGACATTAAGAAAAGGCTGAACTGCATGAAATGCCATCAGTCTACAGAGATATCGCACAGTATTTCTGTTGCAAGCGGGGGATCACAATATTACCATGGCATTAATACAGCACTACAACATACAAAAAAAAGATCGACTTAGAAATTCATTTACCCGTTTAATAAGGATTTAATCAGCTGTAGTTTGAAAATTACGCTGGTTTTCTCTTAGGGCTTATTATACTGTCTCGGTCGACATCTTGTGGATTAAACATAGTCAACTGTCTTTGCTCAAAGACAGGCTAAGGGCTGCAGACGTGCCGTCTGTCAGAAATCTTTAAATATTTAAAAATAGGTACTATCCTTATTAATAAACTGCATAGTTGCAATCTGAACAACTACATTCTCACCTAAATAGCCTCAAAAGTACATTTTGTTGGCCAAAAACAGTGCAGAGAGTGTCCTTTGCTTGTTGTTGTATGTGGGCGGAGTAATACACAAGGGTGACGGGTGAAAAGGCGGGTCGAGTGGTGTTTCTGACAGAATATCGCACAGCTATCAGTCAAATTTAATAACCAGACAGAACCGTTGTAGAATTATTTATTTATTTATTTATATATATATATATATATATATATATATATATATATATATATATATATATATATATATATATATATATATATATATATATAATATATATATATATATATATATATATATATATATATATTTATATATATTTTTTTTTTTTTTTTTTTTTTTTTTGTAATTTATTTTAATTAATTTATTTATTTATTTATTTATTTATTTATTTATTTATTTATAGCAAATGTATATATACAGTTAAGCACAAATTGAATTTTTTCTAATATGTGCCGTTTAACAGAAAGACATTTTTCTTAGTATTTTTCTGTTATATCTTCTTTCTGGAGAAGGTCTAATTTCTTTTAGTTTGGCTGAAAGAAAAAAAACTAAACTGTAGTATTAGACTTAAGATATAGATTTTTCTAGATAGGCTACATAAGCCACTATTGTCCAAATGACTTGCCTAACTAACCTAATAAAACCTTTAAAATGTCACTTTAAGCTGAATACTTGTATCTTGAAAAATATTTAGTAAAATATTATGTACCATCAATATGGCAAAGACAAAAAGGAATGAGCTATTAGAAATTAACTATTGAAAATATTGTTTAAAAATGTATTATAATAAATCTATCCATTAAACATTATATTTTACTTATTTTTAAATAAATAAAATTCACAGTAGGACTAATATACATCTTCAACTGTAAAAAACTCAGGTGTGCATTTTTTATTTTCATATTAAATAGTCCTTAAACACTAGAACTGGATGTCATGCATCTTAAATGTTCAGTGATGTGATGAAAATGTTATGGCCTTACGGTGAGCTTCTTCCTTTTGTTGTAGGAGCTCCAGGGCTGGGGCTCCAGAATGAAGAGTCCTCCCGGCCGAAGGTGCTTGTATACCCTGTGAAAGAAGCGCTTGAGTCCTGCATCCCCCCAGTTCAGGTGGACCCATTTTGTCACACTCAAACACAGAACCACGTCGTACTCCTCCCTCTGTGTCTGCAGCAGCACATCACTCTCCAGCACATAGTTCCCCTGTGGAGGTCAGACAGACAGACATGGAGCCAGATCAATCTCAAATATAATACACTTGCAAAAATAAAACTCATACCTGCATTGCACAATTCACATTTACAAAATCCAATTCAAAACACAATTCATGAATGCACAAATCTAATTTGTAAGTGAATTCATAAGTAAAAATCATTAATATTTCCCCAAATAAATTGGATGTGTGCATATTTATGAACTGTTTTGAATTTACGAATTGTTTTTGCGTATTTACGAATTGGATATGCGTATATATGAATTGTGTTATGAACTTAAATGCATTAGCGCATTTACGAATCGTGTTTTGTATTTTCGAACTGAATTTGCATATATACAAATTGTGTTTTTAATCTACGAATTGGATATGCATATTTATGAATTGTGTTATGAATTTAAATGCATTAGTGCATTTACGAATCGTGTTTTGTATTTTCGAACTGAATTTGCATATATACAAATTGTGTTTTTAATCTACGAATTTGATTAGCAGATTTATGAATTGTGTTATGAATTTAAATGCATTAGCGTATTTCCGAATCGTGTTTTGAATTTTCGAACTGAATTTGTATTTATACAAATTGTGTTTTGAATCTACGAATTGGATTTGCAGATTTATGAATTGTGTTATGAATTTAAATGCATTAGCGTATTTACGAATCGTGTTTTTAATTTTCGAACTGAATTTGCATATATACAAATTGTGTTTTGAATCTACGAATTTGATTTGCAGATTTATAAATTGTGTTTTGAATCTACGAATTTGATTTGCAGATTTATAAATTGTGTTTTGAATCTACGAATTGGATTTGCATATTTATAAATTGTGTTTTGAATCTACGAATTGGATTTGCATATTTATGAATTGTGTTTTGATATTTTGAATTGTATTTGCGTTTTTACAAATTGTGTTTTGAATCTACGAATTGGATTTGCATATTTACAAATTGTTTTGAATTTTCGAATTGAATTTGTGTATTTACAAATTGTGTTTTGAATTTACAAATTGTATTTTTGCATTTAAGAACGGTTTAGAATTTATGAATTGGCTTTGCATATTTATGAATTGTGTTCTGAATTTGAATTGTTTTTGCGCATTTGCAAATCGTGTTTTGATTATGAATTGGATTTGTGCGTTTATGAATCGTTTTGAATTTACCAATTGGATTTGCATATTTATGAATTGTTTTTTGAATTTGAATTGTTTTTGTGCATTTCTGAATTGTGTTTTGAATTGTCAAATTGGATTTGCACATTTCCAAATAGTAATTTTAATTTTCGAATGGCATGTGCATTTCCAAATTGTGTTATGAATGTTTTAATTGTGTTTTGTGTATTTACGAATTGTGCTTTAAATTTACAAATTGGATTAGCAGATTTATCCATTGTTTTGTGCATTTAGGAAATGGATTTGTATATTTATGAATTTTGTTTTGAATTTACGAACTGGATTTGTGTTTTTACGATTCGTGTTATGTATTGGATTTGTGTATTTATGAATTGTGTTTTAAATTTTTGAATCATATTTGCGTATTTACAAATTGTGTTTTTAATTTTCTAACTGAATTTGCATATATACAAATTGTGTTTTGAATCTACGAATTGTATTTGCATATTTATAAATGGTGTTTTGAATTTTCGAATTAAATTTGTGTATTTACAAATTGTGTATAGAATTTACAAATTGTATTTTTGCATTTAAGAACGGTTTTGAATTTATGAATCGGCTTTACATATTTATGAATTGTGTTCTGAATTTTTGAATTGCTTTTGCGCATTTCCAAATCGTGTTTTGATTTAGAATGGGACTTGTGCGTTTATGAATTGTTTTGAATTTACCAATTGGATTTGCATATTTATGAATTGTTTTTTGAATTTGAATTGTTTTTGTTCATTTCTGAATTGTGTTTTGAATTTGAATTGTTTTTGTTCATTTCTGAATTGTGTTTTGAATTGTCAAATTGGATTTGCACATTTCCAAATAGTAATTTTAAATTTTCGAATTGCATATGTGCATTTCCAAATTGTGTTATGAATATTTTAATTGTGTTTTGTGTATTTACGAATTAGCAGATTTATGAATTGTTTTGTGCATTTATGAAATGGATTTGCATATTTATGAATTTTGTTTTGAATTTATGAACTGGATTTGTGTTTTTACGAATTGTGTTATGAATTGGATTTGTGTATTTATGAATTGTGTTTTATATTTACAAATTGTGTTGTGTTATGAATTTACGAATTGGATTAGTGGATTTATGAATTGGGTTTAGAATTTTCGAATTGCGTTGTGTATTTATGAAGTGTTTTAAATTTACTAATTGGATTTGAGTATTTCTGAATGGTTTTGAATTGAATAAGCATATTTATGAATTGTGTTATGGATTTAATTGGATTTCTATATTTACAATTTGTGATTTTAACGAATTGAATTTTGTAAATGTGAATTGTGTATGAATTTTAATTTAGCAAATGTATCATTTTTGAGACTGATCTGGCTCAATAGACAGAGGGTTAGAAAACAGGACAGACAGGTGCTGCATGCCTTAATAGTAGTGTTTAAATACAACAGATACATCTTTTAAAAAGTTATTGTGCCACACCTATTTCCTTCACCAGCACAATGCGAGATACCTCTAAGATGTTGTTTCTGTCCTGCAGTTATTAAAGGGATAGTGCACCTATAAATGAACATTTCCTCATTTACTCACACTAAAATGGTTTTAAACTTTGAGTTTCTTTCTTCTGTTGAGCCACTTCCTTCATACACCACAATTATTTCCTTCACATGCAAAATGCAAGATACCTCTAAGATGTTCTTTCTGTCATGCAGGTATTAAACAGAGTGTGCCTAAAAATGAAACTTTCCTCATTTACTCACACTAAAGGGTTTCTTTCTTCTGTTGAACACGAAACAAGATAATCTGAAGAATGTTGGAAAACAAGCAGCTATTGACATCCATAGTAGGAAGAAAAAAAAATACTATGGAAATAAATGGCTGCTCCTTTTATGAATGTTTTGGGTGAACTGTCGCTTTAGGGTAAAGTGGGTGCTTTTTCCATTTAGTATGCTGTGGAATATTCTTGATCAAAACAAATAGTTACAACACACACACACACGCACACACCTATTTCCTTCACACCACACTTATTTCCTTCACATGCAAAATACCTCGGAGAGACTGTTAAAGGGACAGTGCCCCCCCAAAAAAAGAAAGCTTCCTCATTTACTCACACTCAAGTGATTCTAAACTTTGAGTTTCTTTCTTCTAATGAACACAAAACAAAATACTCTGAAGAATGTTGGGGGAAAAGCAGCCACTGACATCCATAGTAGGAAGAAAAAAAATTACTAATGAATGAAGGCCTGCTGTTTTTATTAGTTTTGCGTGAACTGTCCGTTTAAGGTGATGTGGGTGCTCTTGTAAAAAACATGCATGCAAAACTGTTAGGTACAACACACAGAAGATAGTATAGGAAGAAAAGTCTATTTGTTTTTTGGGAAAATTGTCTCTAAGGTGATGTGGTTGTTTTTATTCCACTATACGGTGTTGCTGAATATTCCTCATCAAAATAAATAGTGGCAACACACACACACACGCACGCAAAGTTGCAAAACACAGAAGGTTCTCTTAATTATGTACACTCCTCGGCCAGTTAATTAGGTACACCTGTATGCTCGTTAACGCAAGTTTCTAATCAGCTAATCACATGACAGCAACTAAATGCATTTAGGCATGTAGACATGGTCAAGACGATCTGCTGCAGTTCAAACCGAGCATCAGAATAGGGAAGAAAGGGGATTTAAGTGACTTTAAATGTGGCATGGTTGTTGGTGCAAGACAGGCTGGTGTGAGTATTTCAGAAACTGCTGATCTACTGGGATTTTCACGCACAACCATCTTTAGGGTTTACAGAGAATGGTCAAACAACAGAAAATATCCAGTGAGCAGCAGTTCTGTGTGCGCAAATGCCTTGTTGATGCCAGAGGTCAGAGGAGAATGGCCAGACTGGTTCCAGCTTATAGAAAGGCAACAGTAACTCAAAATAAGCACTCGATACAACCGAGGTCTGCAGAAGAGCATCTCTGAACACACAACACGTCCAACCTTGAGGCGGATGGGCTGCAGCAGCAGAAGACTACACCGGGTGCCTCTCCTGTCAGCTAAGAACAGGAAACAGGAAAAAGAACAGGCTACAATTCGCACAGGCTGACCAAAATTTGACAACAGGACAAGATTGGAAAAACGTTGCCTGGTCTGATGAATCTCACTTTCTGCTGCAACATTCGGATGGTCTGGTCAGAATTTGCAGTCAACAACATGAAAACATGGATCCTTCCTGCCTTGTATCAATGGTTCAGGCTGGTGGTAGTGGTGTAACAGTGTGGGGGATATTTTCTAGGCACACTTTGGTCCCATTAGTACAAATTGAGCATTGTTTCAATGCCACAGCCTACCAGGGTATTATTTCTGACCATATCCATCCCTTTATGACCACAGTGTACCCATATTTTGATGGCTACGTCTAGCAGGATAACGCATCATCTCAGACTGGTTTCTTGAACATGACAATGAGGTCCCTGTTCTCAAATGGCCTCCACAGTCACCAGAACTTAATCCAATAGAGCACCTTTGGGATGTGGTGGAACGGGAGATTCACGTCATGGATGTGCAGCCGACCAATGGCGTGATGCGATCATCAATATGGAGAAAAATCTATGCCATGAATGATTAAGGAATAATAATAAAGTGGCCAGTGAGTGTATCTGTTGGTGTGCTCCAAAACAGTGACAAAATTTGCATTTAGGAGATATAAGATCGATATAAACATGTAAAGCGTGTAGTTTGTCACTTCCGTCTAAATGAATCAACGTTTTTTTCCACATCACTTCATAATTCAGTTTCTCATCAAAGCTTGACCAATCAAATGCTCTCTAGTGTCTGACATACCCCGCCCCTTCAAGACGCCTCTCATTTGCTTTTCATTTGATGCACTTGAGCTCAACCACTCTCACTGGCAGAGCTGCGATTAAAAACAACACACTATTGGCTACTTTTCAATAAGAAGAGAGACTACTCTACATCCCACCTATCTTAATTTTTCAGTTGAGATTACAAACCTTGAATAAAAATGCACATTTCAATGCACTTCACAGGACCTTTAAGTGGCTTTTGGATAAAAGGATTCAATGTAAATGTAGTTCAGTCTACGCCATTCTGCTTAAACATATTAAAAAGGGGAATAGTGCTTGTATAATGTATAGACATTTTAGAATGCTTTGCATAATTTATTGTAAAGTACTATTTTGTACAAGTCAGATGTGTTTATATAGCCCTTCATATGATGGCAGATTGTTCTTAAACAGCTTCATGACAATAAAAAAATAAAAAATAAAAAATAAATAAAAAAAAAAGAGGAAGCATTTTAATTATGCAAAATTCGTCAATTATTAAGCTCCACCGAAGAAAACGGGGTCATTATGTTGATTTAGTTTTACATTGAGGATGACATCAAACACACTAGATGCAGCATTTTGATGAAGCTTTGAAGAAAACTGTAACTCTCCAGTAGACAAACAAACAGCAGCAAACATGTTTTTAAGGTCTTACCTTAACAAAGGTCACGTTGGCAGGGAAATCTCCAGGAGGGAGACTGTGTGTGTTTGTCTCGGGCAAAGGGGGCCCAGCAATGGGTCCTCTTGAGATCCGGAGCGAGACGGGGAACGAATGTTTCCCATCAGGGAGATCTACCGATGCTCCATCCTCCACTTCTCCCCGATCAGCCTCCCTCTTCTCTTCTTGATTCACCTCCATTCCTTCGTCCATGCATTTATTCACTTCATCAACACGCTTTGCCTTTTTGTCATCCATAACCAAACTAGCTTTATCTTTCTCCTTTTCTTCTCCTGAAACCTCCCCTCGATCCCCCTTTGTATTTTCCCCAGAGCGTCGAGAGTGCTGTACTTGAACCTCAGAGAGGTAGTGTCTTATATTCTGTCGAGCAGCATGTATAAGCGATCCATCAATATCCAGGCCCACAATACTAGCTGGTCGCCAATTTTTAGCGATAAACAGAGTCAGATGACCAGTGTTGCATCCCAGATCCAACACATCCTTCCCTCTGAACCAATCAGGATTCATAACACGGATGCGAGGATCCTCGCTCATCCCTGGATTCCGATAACCGTAGTATTTGTTATAGTTACCGTATTGGAACTTCTTTTTGGGCTGTTGCGGGTTCTGATTGTTGTTGCTGTACTGCGGCCTCCATTGATTCGGATGCTGTTGCTGCCTATCAGAAACTCCACTTCGAGAGTTTGCTCCTTGGGATTCATTGGGTTGAAAATGTCTCCCAGACCTTTTCACCTCAGAAGAAGAACTGGAGTTTTCCGTTCTGCTGCCGGCTCGCCTGCGTTTGCGCTGCCTGCTTGATTGAGGGTTGGTTTGGTTTGCTGTTAAATGTGCGGTTGAGCCATCAATGGTTTTCTCCTTCACCTCATTGTCATTTATAGTTAAACTGGACTTATTTGAAGACTCAAAAGTCGTGTCCGACAGAGTTTGATCCTCAATTGCACTTTCTAAATGCAAATTTGTCATTGAGACCAATGATGTTCCATCATCCTTCACTGCTGCACAGCCATTAGACTCTGTTAAACCAATTCCTTCAGTGGAAACTCGTCCAGTGTTTGCTCCATGGTGTTTGTTTCGATGTCTCCGCCTGCCTCCACCGCTCTTCAATGGAGACACCAGCAGACTGTCTCCTGTGCTCAGGCAGTTGAGGTTGAGGGGGTCTGTGATATCTCTGGGTATCAAGATCTCAACAGGGTCTCGGTTTTTAGCTGGCAATGGTGAAGACTTGGGCGTCTCTGCATTGAGAGCCTTGTTAACCTCTTCGTCCAGAAGGCTGTTGAGGTTGAGTGGGTCAAAAATGTTCCCGCCCAGCAGGAAATTGGTTGGCAGGACTGACTCGCTTTCCGAGTTGGCTCGCCGTCGTCGTTTGCCATAACCTGGGTGTTTAAACCCAGCGCTCATAGTGTTGCGGCGCTTGTTTACTTTCTGCTGTGGTGGTTTGGTGCCATTGTGCGTTTGTTTAGATGATTCAGCACCAAGAACTGCACCTTCACTTGAAGCATTGTTATCGGCGGTAGCAGATTTCTCTAGCGACGCCTCACTTCCTGGGTCCTTACTGAGGTTTGTATCTGTGGTGTTCACGGGTGGATGGATCACACTGGTATCATTTCTGTTAGATTCTTGAGAAGTGGGGTCTGTTTGCCCCTCACAAGATAAAACAGTTTCTTTGTCAAATGACATCTCAATCATTTTTTTAGGCTGGCACTGATGGAGACATGGATCTGAAATGAAAGCATACAAGCAATCATCCATTAAAAATTCACAAAATCATCACTGTTGATCATCTTAAAATAACATTTTACTAATTGGATCCAATTAGCAAAGACAAATATATTGGTTACTACTACTCAAACCAATTTTAATAGCACATTATTTGGCCATATTTTATATGTGTGTAACAATTAGCAGAGAAAATAAAATGATTTTAGTATCAAGTCTAGGGATTGCGCTGCACAAAACTTTTTTTTTTGAGCTTTATAAATCAAAACATGTTTAATTAGCATTTCTTTAATGATCTATTTTTATATTTAATATTTATTTCAAGCAGGGCCGTACATTTTAAAAGTGTGTGTGTGGGGGGGGGGGGGGGGGGGGGGTGTGACTGTATGAAATGATTCGTTCATATAATTATTATTCACCTGTTTCTCTAATTCTCTAAATGGTCTGTCTCTAAATGTGAGCAGGACAGATCCCCCCCGGTTGCTACGCCCCTGATTTCAAGCAAACAATATAGATAACTTGTTAGCCATGCGGACTTTAGAGCTAGGCAGATATTATAGACTATGTATTCATTTTCTCATTCTCCTTTGGCTTCTTCCCTTATTTATCAGGGGTTGCCACAGCAGAATGAACCGCCAACTATGCCAGCATGTTTTATGCAGCGGATGTCCTTCCAGCTGCAACCCAGTACTTGGAAACACACATACACTCTCACATTTACACACACTCATACACTACGGCCAATTTAGTTTATTCAATTGACCAATAGCGCATGTCTTTAGACTGTAGGGGAAACCGGAGCACCCAGAGGAAACCCATGCCAACACGTGGAAAACATGCAACAGAAACACCAACTAGCCTAGCTGGTTCCAGTGACCTTCAATCCAGTGAACTTCTCGTTGTGAGGCAACAGTGTTAACAGAGTTTTTTGGGGGGCTTCGGCTCAGAATTTACATTTTGGTGCATCACTCAGGCCATATGTACGAACACAAATGTGTGAGCATACTTATATATAATAAATATGTTTATTCAGTTTTGTGTATCTGATTTGCTGGTGTAATCTTAACCTATCAGTCGATGACACACATGTGTTCTCTAAATATTACACCAAAATATCAAATAAAAAAAAAACAAGCACTAATCTGTCTTCCAACTCTAGACTTCATAGTATATGAATCCCAAAAGTATAAATACATTTTCTTTAAGAACTCCTACAGCTTGAGATTTCTTTACAGTATATAAAACACCAAGATTTTCTAAATAAAAAGAGTTCAGACAAAAGAACTTTATTTATTTTTTTAATTGTTTATTGGATCTACATTTTAAAAAGCAATCATTATTTAGTCACACTTTACAATACTGGACATGTAGTTAATGTTGGATAATGTATTTACCAACATGAACAAACTATGAACAATAGATTTAAGTATTGATTCATGTTTATTAATGAAAATACAGTTGTTTACTGCTTATTTTAACTCACTGTGCATTGACTAATGTTAACAAGTACCTTGCATTAGTAAACGTTGAATTATGATTTAAAAAATGGCGTTCAACCATTGCTCATTGTTTGTTCATGATAGCAAATAACGTTACATTAATGTGTGTATTATATAGTGTTACCAAAAATTCCTATGAAAATAAACACTCCTCTAGAAGTTTTGTTGAGTGCTAGAACAGCAATCAATATTTAAACCAGTTATTAAACAAAATAAAAGCTATAAAACGACAAGCATAAAGCTAATCATTACCAAACAGCACAACAATAGAAAATTGAGGTGGAGTTGGTTTTATATTCGCACATTCATTCAGCGACAATTTATGGCCACGGTACTTTGAATAGTCAGTCTGAAATTGCATGCAATTATGACTGCAAAGCACTATTTATTTGACTCTGAACTAAGGTTGCATGATATTGCAAAAAACTAACATAGCAATATTTTGTTTTAAGCGATACATATTGCGATATAGAGTGTAATTTCACCAGATAAAAATGAACATATCTATTAGGAAAGAATTCATAGAGTTAGACTGATTGGGATGAGTTTGTAGGGCATCGCATCTGCATAAATTATAATAAACCAATCACAAGCATTGATAAATACAGTGGAGCAATGACATAAATTAAATAAACAGTATTTGATGGTTTTCTTGGTGTCTAGCATTGTGTAAATAACACTGTATAGTCTTCATCGTCTACGATTAAAAAAATATTCATTGGATCTACTGAATTTTATTAAGGTAAGTGGTTGCAAACAATTTATATGGGTTGAATTTAACCAAACAAATTAAACTGAACTTTACTAAATTTGTACAAATTATTAAGTTAACTTAATTTGTGTACAGTGTACAATCCTGACTTGACATTGCAGACTCTGCAATAAGACTATTGCAGATGCCCACATTGCGATATCAATGCCTTAACAATATATGGTGCAGCTCTACTGTGAACAATGTTGTCCTTTGATAGTCATTGGATGCTTATATGATTTCCTATTTAAAATTTGAAAGAATACTTTTCTGAAAATCTATCATCAAGAAGAAAGTCTAAAGGTGCAAATGTGAAACCAACTTTACCTCAATCAGCTGAAACTAATATCAGGTCCAAGCAACACTGAGGTAAAGTTGGTTTCATATTTGCATATTCTGATTTTCTCCTTAATAATAATGTCATAATGATTTTTCCCATTTAGAATTTGCTAATAATACTTTTATCAGCCAATGACAACAAACGTACAACATTGTTTACAGTCAATTAAATAGTGCTAATGTTGTGCTGAAGTCATAATTGCATGTGATTTCAGACCGAATATTCAAAGCAGCATGGTAAACAATATAGGAACCATGTCAAGCTGTCACTGAGCGAATGTGCAAATATTAAACCAACTTTACCTCAATACTCTTGACACATGTTGCTTGGGTTGAGGTAAAGTTGGTTTTATATTCGTACTTTATCCTTTATAATAACAATATAATGTCATAAAGTATCATTAGCAAATTCTAAATGACAATAAAAGTACAACATTGTTTACAGTCAATTAAATAGTGCTAATGTTGTGTTGAAGTCATACTAACGTGATTTCAAACCGAACATTACAACGTTAATACCTTACCATTGTAAACAATATAGGGAGCTGCATGTCACAAGTTGTCACTGAACGAATATGCGAATATAACACTAACTTTACCTTAAAAACCCAAGCAACATGTGTCGAGTGCGTAAAAGAAAGTGAATGTGTAGATTAAGCATCGTCCACCCACCTTCACTGCGCCCGCCTCCTCCTCGACGCCGCTGTTATTATTGACAATTCGTCCAAGCCCCGCCCCCAAGCGTCATCGTGAATAAAAAAGACGGCACAGTAAAATCAGCTCGAAAGAAAACAGAAGAGAGAAAGCGAAGGGATACCTAAACAGGATCAACACACAGCCCGGGGCTCCAACTCTCTCCGCCCTCTCTTAAAGGCACA
This sequence comes from Danio aesculapii, assembly GCF_903798145.1. Classification (NCBI taxonomy): domain Eukaryota; kingdom Metazoa; phylum Chordata; class Actinopteri; order Cypriniformes; family Danionidae; genus Danio; species Danio aesculapii. The sequence continues at coordinate 70,126,005 of NC_079439.1, forward strand.
CAGCCCCGCGCCTGCCTCCCTCTCCGGCGGACGGGGGAAAAAAGCGCACAGCGGCTGGGTCAGAATAACGGCTTCGGTCCACACACATCCCGCCGCTGTCCGCTGACGTCAGCTTCACAATCAAAATAACACATTCACAGGACACGCCCCTCAAAAAATAACGCTTGTGGTTTACGGACGAGCACTATTTCAGGATATCAGCAAGGCTTTGTGGAGATATTGATCACAGTGATCGATTTCTGTGTGTTTTATAAGCCCTAACTGCTCAGTTAAACTACTGCGCTTACTCGGGTGAACTTACTAATGAGCTGCAGAATCTCGCTGTGAGAATCGGGGCTTTCGGAGCTTTATATATTCGGAGTGCCTGCTGATAAGCAGCTGAAGCAGCCAATGAGACGCGCGTATTCTGCAACCTCTTGTTTTATTATCCAATCGTGGAATGTGTGGGGCGGGATTAGCCTAGATTCTACTTTATAGGCGTTCTCAGCATTAGCCTGTACATAATGGTTAACTTTGTTTAAGAATTTACATCACGTTTTAAATTGCGAATACACAGCGTTTATGTTATTATAAATAAATAATGCGTGTTTTATTTAGTTTCATTACTATGAGAGAGTAATTTTGTTTAATTCTGTTTTGGACTGTTGTTGATAAATTGCACACTTTCTTACAGGCGAGCGCGGGATGCCTCTTTGCTTTCCATCCTGCATGTAAATAAACGACATTTTTGACACTTGATTGACAGCTAGCGTCCTATAATACGTATTCTGCAGCTATATACTGATGAGTAATCTTTCATTAGCTGTTTAACTTCAACGATTTGTTGTATTTTATATTGACTGCGATGTGAGCAGAAGCGTCTTGGTTCCCGCCCCCGCGTGTGGTTGTTGCTCGCAGAGAGTCTGGGAATTGTAGTCCATAGAACCTGCTCGTGCCCATTCGCGTACTCGTCAAAATTATAAATAGAAGTTGAATTTTATGTAGATATTGACGTTTGTAGACCTAGAAAGAGAGCATAAGCAATTTCTGTTTCAGACTGTTCTCATTGTTATGCTAGGAGCTGTCAAAGTCAGTATAAATGAACTTGGAGACGTTAACGAGAGTCAGGTATGTCTTCAAGATTAACGTTACAAGAAATATCATTATGTAGGTAATGTATAACCCGAGTTAAAATATTAATGTGGGTGCTGCTTGTGTTTACAGTGACAATTCTTTCAGCATTGTCCGTTTGTAAAGGTGACAGTAAGTCTCTTTAACCAGCAGAGGGCAATCTGACTCTGCTTACACGTTTATTCCTGCCATTTTTACTTTTAGTGATTATTTTAATCAGTGATGTAAAGTAACAAATTACAAATACTCAAATTACTGTAATTGAGTAGTTTTTCTCAGGAATTGTAATTTAATAAGTAGTTTTAAAAATGTGCAGTTTTACTTTCCCTTGAGTACATTTTTAGCGCAGTATCTGTACTTTTACTCCACTACTTTCCTTCAACCTGCTGTCACTACTTGATTTTTTCTTGTCTATAGGGATTAGAAAAATCAGTCCTGTGATTCCTGTCCAATCAAATCACACATAGAAGGTAAATCGCATCATAATGAACTATCACATGGGTGATTTATAATTGCAGGAAACTGTTTGGAAGCATTAAAAGTGTCCAAGAAGATGTTCAAAATCTTTACACGCATTGACCCAGACACTGTTTAGATGCATGTCACTGATGAGAAGATGACAGATGTTTACTGTATGATGACCAAAATGGCCAAGTAGGCACAAGACATAAACATGACGCCAGATTAACATTGTACGTCAACGTTGTGGGGACGTTGCATTTTGTTCGGACATCGGGTTTACATCAGAACTCAACATCAGGCTGACATCAATGTCCAACGTCCAACCCAAAATCAAACAAATGCAAACCTCTAATGATGTTACAGCTTGACGTGTGGATGCTACCACTTTGACGTCTATCAGACATTGGATTTGGTTTTGGTTGATATTAGACGAATAAATGTCATTATTTGACGTCAATATGACGTTGGTTTAAGTTGTTGGTTCAACGTTGGATTTTGGTCACTTTCCAACACAACATAAACCAAATATCAACATCAACCAAATTTCAACATCATTTGATGTCATTATTGGACGTCAAAACCATGTTGTCCTTAGACGTTGAATAGACATTGAATTTTGGTCACCTGACATCACAACCTAAATCGAACCTAATATTAATGATGTTGTGTGCCTGCTGGGCAATAACTAAATGCACTACAGAATGTTACGTTTACACACATTAAATTACATGTAAATGCATCAGCTTTTTACAGCCTCATACTCGCTACTCTTGAGTACTTCTGAAAGATCTACTTTTTACTTTGAGTAATATTTACAACAGATACTTTTACTCTACCCGCACTACATTTTTAGTCAAGTAATGGTACTTTTACTCTAGTATGATTTTTCAGTACTCTTTCCACCACTGATTTTAATATATATTGAACAAAGTAAACAATACAACTATAAATGGTCTGATACAAAGGCAAACTTCCCTAATAAGACAACAGACAAGCATCATAAAAAGCAAGCAAGGGTTTTTCAGCAAGTTCAAGCTGTTCTATTGAATCACAGAGAATTGAGGTATTTATTTCATCCGTTTAAGCCGCAGAAAATAAAGATATAGTTCTTTGTGAAATACATGAAATTTTGGAGGGATTTTTAAGAATCTGTTCTCATTTAACAAGAACTTCCCTAGAATAATAATTATGTTACCTGCCAACAACTGTTCCTATTCTTATGGACAACTTGAAACACAGAGCATCTTGTACAGTTGCTTGTGCCTTTTGGGAAGATTTGATTTTTGGCTATTTTCTAAGTTTGAAGACTTACACACTTTTACTTTTTTTATTAGTGCTTGAACTGACAATACAAGAACATCCGAACAAAGCAAGGAATTTCCTGCCATTATTATCCAGGAGGAAAAGATGTGATACCATGTTTGGTAAGTGATTACAATGAAATTTACTATGGAAAAACAAATCAATTAGGCTTAAAAGTGAAATAACTATACAATAAATGGGCTACAATAATAAAAGATAAACTGTATTTTCAAAGGTTTTCAACATTTGTATATCTCCTGAAACAATATATGCGAATAAAGCTGAAATGTATTTATTATTATTATAGAATTTTTATCCTGGCGGTTCATTCCGCTGTGGCGACCCCTAATTAATAAAGGGACTAAGCCAGGCATGGGCAAACTCGATCCTGGAGGGCCGGTGTCCCTGCAGAGTTTTGCTCCAACACTAATCAAACACACCTGAACACCCTAATTAGTGTCTTCAAGATCACTAGAAAGCTACAAGCAGGTGTGTTTGATTAGGGTTGGTGCAAAACTATGCAGGGACACCGACCCTCCAGGATCAAGTTTGCCCATCCCTGGACTAAGCCAAAAAAATAAAATAATTAGTGAATAAATTTTCATCCTTTTTTCATGTTAAATAAATTATTAGTATGCAATATGGCTATGTACAACTGGCCATGTACATTATCCCATACATAAATATAATTATCATTTTATATCATTTATTAATTTTCCTTCGGCTTAGTCCCTTTATACGCCACAGTGGAATGAACCGCCAACTTATCCAGGATATGTTTTACACAGAGGATGGCCTTTCAGCTGCAACCCTGTACTGGAAAACACCCATACACACTCATTCACACACACACACACACACACACACACACACACACACACACACACACACACACACACACTATAGCCAATTTAGTTCATCTAATTCTTCTATAGTGCATGTGTTTGGACTGTGGGGGAAATCGGAGCATCCGGATGAAAGGGTGAGAACATGCAAACTCCACACAGAAATACCTACTAACCCAGCTAGGGCTCGAACTAGTGACCTTCTTGCTGTGAGGCGACAGTGCTAACCACTGAGCCACTGTGTCACTCTATAATTATATATCCCTTGCATTGGAAAGGCAAGATAAAGTTCTGTATACTTATAAACAGTGTTGAGATGCTGAGCTTTTACGTTTTTGCATCGCACATAGCAAAAAATAAACAAACTTAATTTCATATTTGAACATGACAGAGGCCATACATGTGTTTTAAATGTACAATATCTGATTCCCCCTAGTGTTGTTTTCCCAGATGTCAAATGCAGATTCAACTCAACCCTATAAATCACCTTTTTGCTCTTTTTTATTCTAAATTATAAAACATTAATTGGTGCAATAATGTCTAAGAGTTTTACACATTTTAAAATGCTTCTTTATTTATGTTGATGCAATTGATTTGTTTCTCAGAAAGCTGCGATGTTTATGATGTCTGCATTTATTATTAATTTCCATAGATGTGCATAAGTGCTCCTGCTTGCTTTATCTTCTTAAATGAAAATGCATTCTTTTCAAGGGCTAACATTCTGTTAAAAACTGAAAATTCTGCCATCATTTACTCAACCTTCACCTTCTTTTTTCCAATGAACACAGAAGTTATTTTGAAAAATGTTGGAAACCGGTAACCATTGACTTCCATAGTATTTGTTTTACCTACGGATTTCAGTGGTTACAGGTTTCTAACATTCTTCAAAATATCTTCTTTTGTGTTCAACATCAAAAAAGGAGTTTGTAACCACTTGAAGATGATTAAATATTAAAGTATCTGCGTAAATATTACATTCAGAATAGTTTTTTCAGACCTTACTTTGTGAAATATCTAAAAGATTAATGGCGATACTGTTAAACTTATTTATTTAAATCCAATTGTGAAGAAACGAGTCATTCAAAATAACAAAATTATATAAATTTATCAAGTGACAAAACTGTACAATTAATTTATAATCTACAAGAGGGAGAAAATAAATAAATATATTTACACAATCTTTATACAATAAAAACTTTTAGTTTGGAAAATAGAAAGTTCTACAGCAAATATCCAGAACACATACATGAACTCTGAAAACATTTGATGATACCAAGACATCTTTTCCAAACAATCCTTAAAGGGACAGTTCACTAAAAACAGAAAATTCTGACATTATTAATACTCACAAACCTGTTTGAACACAAAAGACGTTATTTTGAAAATGTTGGAAACCTGTAACCATTGACTTTCATAGTATTTGTTTTTTCTATGGAAGACAATGGTTACAGGTTTCTAACATTCTTCAAAATATCTTACTCTGACTTCAGTATCAAAAAAGGAGTTTGTAACCACTTGAATATGATTAAATATTAAAGTATCTGCATAAATATTACATTCAGAATAGTTTTATTACTTAGTGAAATATCTAAAAGATTAATGTCGATACTATTAAATTAATTTATTTAAATCCAATTGTGAAGAAACGAGTCATACAAAATAACAAAATTATATAAATTTATTAAGTGACTAAAACCTGAAAATTCAGTCATCAATACTTACAAACCTATTTGAACACAAAAGAAGTTATTTTGAAAAATGTTGGAAACCTGTAACTATTGACTTCCATAGTATTTCTTTTTCCTGTGGAAGTCAATGGTTACAGGTTTCTAACATTCTTTAAAATATCTTCTTTTGTGTTCAACATCAAAAAAGGAATTTGTAACCACTTGAAGATGATTAAATATTAAAGTATCTGCGTAAATATTACATTCAGAATAGGTTTTTCAGACCTTACTTAGTGAAATATCTAAAAGATTAATGGCGATACTGTTAAACTTATTTATTTAAACCCAATTGTAAAGAAATGAGTCATACAAAATAACAAAATTATATAAATTTATCAAGTGACAAAACTGTACAATTAATTTATAATCTACAAGAGGGAGAAAATAAATATATTTATTTACACAATCTGTATACAATAAAGACTTTTAGATAGGAAAATAGAAAGATAGGAAGACAGAATGTGACTCAAGTTAGAAAGCAAAGACCCCAGAACACATACAGTACATGACCTCTGAAAACAACTGTTGATATAGCAAGACATCTTTTCCAAACAATCCTTAAAGGGACAGTTCGCTAAAACCTGAAAATTCAGTCATCAATACTCAAACCTGTTTGAACACAAAAGAAGTTATTTTGAAAAATGTTGGAAACCTGTAACTATTGACTTCCATAGTATTTGTTTTTTCCTGTGGAATTCAATGGTTACAGGTTTCTAACATTCTTTGAAATATCTTCTTTTGTGTTCAACATCAAAAAAGAATTTGTAACCACTTGAAGATGATTAAATATTAAAGTATCTGCGTAAATATTACATTCAGAATAGGTTTTTCAGACTTTACTTAGTGAAATATCTAAAAGATTAATGGCGATACTGTTAAACTTATTTATTTAAATCCAATTGTGAAGAAACGAGTCATACAAAATAACAAAATTATATAAATTTATTAAGTGACAAAACTGTACAATTAATTTACAATCTACAAGAGGGAGAAAATAAATATATTTATTTACACAATCTGTATACAATAAAGACTTTTAGTTTGGAAAACAGAAAGTTATACAGCAAATATCCAAAACACATACATGAACTCTGAAAACAATTGATGATACCAAGACATCTTTTCCAAACAATCCTTAAAGGGACAGTTTACTAAAAACAGAAAATTCGGCCATTATTTACTAACAAACCAGTTTGAACACAAAAGAAGGTATTTTGAAAAATGTTCAAAACGTGTAACCATTGACTTTCATAGTATTTGTTTTTTCTATGGAAGACAATGGTTACAAGTGTCTAACATTTTTCAAAATATCTCATTTGGAGTTCAGTATCAAAAAAGGAGTTTGAAACCACTTGAAGATGATTAAATATTAAAGTATCTGCATAAATATTACATTCAGAATAGTTTTATTACTTAGTGAAATATCTAAAAGATGAATGTCGATACTATTAAATTAATTTATTTAAATCCAACTGTAAAGAAACGAGTCATACAAAATAACAAAATTATTTAAATTTATTAAGTGACAAAACTGTACAATTATTTTACAATCTACAAGAGGGAGAAAATAAATATATTTATTTACACAATCTGTATACAATAAAGACTTTTAGATAGGAAAATAGAAAGACAGAATGTGACTGCAGGACTCAAGTTATAAAGCAAAGACCCCAGAACACATACATGCACTCTGAAAACAACTGATGATATAGCAAGACATCTTTTCCAAACAATCCGTAAAGGGACAGTTCACTAAAAACAGAAAATTCGGCCATTATTTTCTAAAAAAACAGTTTGAACACAAAAGAAGTTATTTTGCAAAATGTTGGAAACCTGTAACCATTGACTTTCATAGTATTTGTTTTTCCTATGGAATTCGATGGTTACAGGTTTCTAACATTCTTTGAAATATCTTATTTTGTGTTCAACATCAAAAAAGGAGTTTGTAACCACTTGAAGATTATTAAATATTAAAGTATCTGCATAAATATTACATTCAGAATAGTTTTATTACTTAGTGAAATATCTAAAAGATGAATGTCGATACTATTAAATTAATTTATTTAAATCCAACTGTAAAGAAACGAGTCATACAAAATAACAAAATTATATAAATTTATTAAGTGACAAAACTGTACAATTAATTTACAATCTACAAGAGGGAGAAAATAAATATATTTATTTACACAATCTGTATACAATAAAGACTTTTAGATAGGAAAATAGAAAGATAGGAAGACAGAATGTGACTCAAGTTAGAAAGCAAAGACCCCAGAACACATACATGAACTCTGAAAACAACTGATGATATAGCAAGACATCTTTTCCAAACAATCCTTAAAGGGACAGTTCGCTAAAACCTGAAAATTCAGTCATCAATACTCAAACCTGTTTGAACACAAAAGAAGTTATTTTGAAAAATGTTGGAAACCTGTAACTATTGACTTCCATAGTATTTCTTTTTCCTGTGGAAGTCATTGGTTACAGGTTTCTAACATTCTTCAAAATATCTTCTTTTGTGTTCAACATCAAAAAAGGTGTTTGTAACCACTTGAAGATGATTAAATATTAAAGTATCTGCATAAATATTACATTCAGAATACTTTTCAGACCTTACTTAGTGAAATATCTAAAAGATTAATGGCGATACTGTTCAATTTATTTAAACCCAATTGTGAAGAAAGCAGTCATACAAAAAGCAAAATTATATAGATTTATTAAGTGACAAAACTGTACAATTAATTTACAATCTACAAGAGGGAGAAAATAAATATATTTACACAATCTGTATACAATAAAGACTTTACCATAGGAAAATAGAAAGACAGAATGTGACTGCAGGACTCATACATGCACTCTGAAAACAACTGATGATATATCAAGACATCTTTTCTAAGCGATCCTTAAAGGGACAGTTCACTAAAACCTGAAAATTCTGAAAGAACATAAAAGAAGTTATTTTGAAAAATGTTGGAAACCGGTAACCATTGACTTCCATACACTCAAGACAAAACTTGCGCTGCTTTTTCAAACTACTTGAATGAGTTGAATGACTTAAAATGAGTTGAAACAACACAATTCTTAAGGTTTTTTGGGGACAACTTAATTGTTTTACGCTCAATCCACTTAAATTTGTAAAAATCATTAAGTTAATCTTCATTCTGTCCCAACATAAATCGATTGTATGGAACCAAGCCTTTTGTACACCGTAGTATTTGTTAGTCAATAGATACAGGTTTAAACATTTTTCTAAATATCTTCTTTTTATATTCAAGCAAAAGGGAGGGGTCAATAAATGATGCCAGAATTTTAATTTCTGCGTGAACTATCCCTTTAAGACAACGCTGATTATTCTCATGTTAAGTGTCTTCAGTTTTGCTCACCAGGGTCTCCACAAAGGCTGATTCTGGAACAGCGCTCGTCTCAGAGTCCGTGGTTGGGAGGATTGAACAGAGCCACTAAATCGCACCGGAGTCGGGGAGCTCACCTGAAGATGAGGTCCTGGGACGACCGGTAATGAAGTTGTTGAGAGACTCACAGTTGATAACGACGATGATGAAGAGGAGTCGGTGGAAAGCGGAGAGATGCTGGGAGGGAACGGGAAATGGCAGGGCACAGACAGATACGTCGGTGAGCTGGAGAACGGAGGAGAGCTGCTTGAATAGCTTGGAGACGGGGGAGGAGAAATGGAGTATGGTGGAGAGAGGTATGAATGTTGTCCCGTCGGATGCAGATGCATAAATGATTTAGGATACAGACTGTTTGCATAGGAATAGGGCTCAGGGTTGGCTCTCATGTGTCCAATCGATGGGACGTCCGCCCTGCAGGACAACTCTGGATTTGGGATCCATGGATGGTGGGTTGGATTGCTGGAAACTCTGCTATGGGGGAGAGCGCTGCTGTAGGAGTCGAGATGATGGCAGAGACCTTGGACGAAGCTGTCTCGCTGGGATGGCTCCACGCAGTCGATGAAGCTCGCCAGGCGGGAGATGCACTCTTTAAAACCAGCCTTGTAGATTGGATTAGAGGGCAGCGTATGGGTTTGGATGGGCTCCGAGACGGACGCACAGGGCATCTGGGGTCTCCTTGAGAGCAGAGGCGGAGGTTTTGCGTCATGCAAGTCCTTGCTAGAATCGCCTGAGGGTTAGGGAGAGTGGAAAGGCATGCAAAAATAGTTTGAGGGGAAAGAGCAAGGGGGGGTTTGAGTGTGATCATTTTGGTTATAATTAATTGTAGGACCATGCAAAGGATTGTTTAGGAAGGGGGGTTTTAGGTGTGAGAAGTAAATAGTTTTGGTTTATTGATTGAAGATAAATTGATAGGGAAAAGTGGAGTAAATAGATGTGTGTTGAGGGATTGAGAATGATGGAAGAATGAGGAAAAACAGAAGAGACAAGACAAAATAAATTAGAATAATTACACTAATATGAGTCACAACCGAACAAAATAAACAAATAGATCATTTTTGACATAAAATATTAGAACATTTCACTTTAAAAAAATATTTTGCTGCTTGTTCAAACTACTTCTTTAATATAAGCTGAATCAACACAATTGAGGTTTTTTGGAGACAACTCGATTAGTTTTTGGACATTATGAAGGATTTGTGTGGAACCCAAAGTGTAGTTGCATTACATTTTTAAGTTAAATTAAATTAACATTTAGTCATTTTAACTTAAAATAAACACATTTAACTAATCAAATTAACATTATCAGGCATTTTAACTTAAATTAAACACATTTAACTTATCAAATTAACATCAGTCATCTTAACTTAAATTAAACACATTTAAATGATCAGATTAACATTATCAGGCATTTTAACTTAAATTAAACACATTTAACTTATCAAATTAACATTCAGGCATTTTAACTTAAATTAAACATTTAATTTATCAAATTAACATTATCAGTCATCTTAACTTAAATTAAACACATTTAACTTATCAAATTAACATTATCAGGCATTTTAACTTAAATTAAACACATTTAACGAATCAAATTAACATTATCAGTCATCTTAACTTAAATTAAACACATTTAACTAATCAAATTAACATTATCAGTCATCTTAACTTAAATTAAACACATTTAACTTATCAAATTAACATTATCAGTCATCTTAACTTAAATTAAACACATTTAACTAATCAAATTAACATTTTCAGGTATTTTAACTTCAATTAAACACATTTAACTTATCAAATTAACATTATCAGTCATCTTTACTTAAATTAAACACGTTTAACTTATCAAATAACATTATCAGGCATTTTACTTAAATTAAACACATTTAACTTATCAAATTAACATTATCAGGCATTTTACTTAAATTAAACACATTTAACTTATCAAATTAACATTATCAGTCATCTTAACTTAAATTAAACACATTTAACTTATCAAATTAACATTATCAGTCATCTTAACTTAAATTAAACACATTTAACTTATCAAATTAACATTATCAGTCATCTTAACTTAAATTAAACACATTTAACTTATCAAATTAACATTATCAGGCATTTTACTTAAATTAAACACATTTAACTTATCAAATTAACATTATCAGGCATTTTAACTTAAATTAAACAAATTTAACTTATCAAATTAACATTATCCGGCATTTTAACTTAAATTAAATACATTTAACTTATCAAATTAACATTATCAGTCATCTTAACTTAAATTAAACACATTTAACTTATCAAATTAACATTATCAGGTATTTTAACTTAAATAAAACACATTTAACTTATCAAATTAACATTATCAGGCATTTTACTTAAATTAAACACATTTAACTTATCAAATTAACATTATCAGGCATTTTAACTTAAATTAAACAAATTTAACTTATCAAATTAACATTATCCGGCATTTTAACTTAAATTAAATACATTTAACTTATCAAATTAACATTATCAGTCATCTTAACTTAAATTAAACACATTTAACTTATCAAATTAACATTATCAGGTATTTTAACTTAAATAAAACACATTTAACTTATCAAATTAACATTATCAGTCATCTTAACTTAAATTAAACACGTTTAACTAATCAAATTAACATTTTCAGGTATTTTAACTTAAATTAAACAAATTTACCTTATCAAATTAACATTATCAGTCATCTTAACTTAAATTAAACACATTTAACTTATCAAATTAACATTTTCAGGCATTTTAACTTAAATTAAACACATTTAACTAATCAAATTAACATTATCAGTCATCTTAACTTAAATTAAACACATTTAACTTATCAAATTAACATTATCAGTCATCTTAACTTAAATTAAACACATTTAACTAATCAAATTAACATTTTCAGGTATTTTAACTTCAATTAAACACATTTAACTTATCAAATTAACATTATCAGTCATCTTTACTTAAATTAAACACGTTTAACTTATCAAATAACATTATCAGGCATTTTACTTAAATTAAACACATTTAACTTATCAAATTAACATTATCAGGCATTTTAACTTAAATTAAACACATTTAATTTATCAAATTAACATTATCAGGCATCTTAACTTAAATTAAACACATTTAACTAATCAAATTAACATTATCAGGCATTTTAACTTAAATTAAACACATTTAACTTATCAAATTAACATTATCATGCATTTTACTTAAATTAAACACATTTAACTTATCAAATTAACATTATCATGCATTTTAACTTAAATTAAACACATTTAAATGATCAAATTAACATTATCAGGCATCTTAACTTAAATTAAACACATTTAACTTATCAAATTAACATTATCAGTCATTTTAACTTAAATTAAACACTTTTAACTTATCAAATTAACATTATCAGACATTTTAACTTAAATTAAACCCATTTAACTTATCAAATCAACATTATCAATCCACTTAAATTTGTAAAAACAATTAAGTTAACTTAATTGATTTGTTTTGTGACAACATGAAGGAATTGTGTGGAACACATTAAATGTTTAATTTAAATCATATTAACATTTAATAATTTTAACATAAATTAAACACATTTAAAGCGGTAGTTCATGCAAAGCTGAAAATTCTGGCATCATTTACTCCTCTTTTACTTGTTTCAAACGTCTTTATTTTTTTAATGAACAAAAATATGATATTTTGAAGAAAGCTTTAAACCACTGACTTCTATAGTAATTGTTTACTTACTGGAAGTCAATTAAGTCTTTAAAATGTCATATTATTGTGTTCAGCAGCATAAAGAAACTCATAAATGATTGTAACTAATTGAGAATGAGTAAATACTTCACTCAAAAATGAAATTTACTCACTCTCGCTTTAAATCAGCTTGTTTAAATTTAAAAATTAAGTTTGAAGCATGATAAACTTACTTAAATAAGTTACAATTTACATAAAAAAACATTTGTTACACTGTAAAAAATACCGTTTGCTTTAAGTTTTGAAACTGAATCAGATTAACCTTATGAGTCAATTGAACTTATATGTTAAACTGACTTAAAACAGCTTATAAAATTAAATTAGAACATGATTAACTTAGGTTAACAAATTACAATGACTAAAATGCATTTTATATTTTGAAGAAAGCTGTAAAACATTGAAATATCATCTTATAAAATATCATCTTATTGTGTTCAACAGAATATAGAAACTTATAAAGAATTGTAGGGTAAAAGTGAGTAAATTTACATTTTAGGGTGAACTATTCCTTTAAAATCAGCTTGTTTAACTTCAATAACACTTAAATAAACTTACTTTTAGAAGTTACAATTGACATAAAAAACATATGTTGTTATAACTCATTGATTATACACGCTTTAATTATTATTTCACGCTTTAAATTACGTTTAGACAGAAAACTTACCTTGATCTCTCGCAGCCGTGGTTTTAGTCCTAATATATTCAACAGTCAATTCCAGAATTTCAGCCTTCTCCAGTTTGGGGTTTTGAAGTCGCTGCAAGAAGTGAATGTAAATGCATTATGCTGCTAAACCATTTCAGGGTTATTTAAGTGCACCTTTAAGCTGTATATGTTTTATTACCGAGTCTAGAGTATTATCCAGAAGAAGCGTTCGCAGTTCGTCCAGACGCTGGTTGATCCGGTCTCTCCGTTTCTTTTCTATAACCGGTTTCAAGATCTAGACGGAGCACATAATACTTTTAATTTAGGCTTAATTAAGCAAAATGAAAATGTATTATATGTAAAGTTCACCAAGAGATGGTTAAATCATAGATACACTGAAAAAAAAACGATTAGTTACTTTAATAAAAGCGAGTAAAAGTTAATTTTACTAAAAAAAAGTAAATTCATTGACTTAACTTTTATAATTATGCACATAGTTTGTTTACTTAATAATTATAATGCAAAAATTTACTCTCTTTTTTAAATTAAGGTCAACTAATCCCTTTATAGTGTACAAGAGCGTAGACTTACTCGTTTGGTTGGTCTTCGACTTGCCATTTTTGGAGTAACCATGGCTGAAAATCGGAAGAAGACGAAACACCTTCAGTGTTATATTCCCGTTGATCTGTCTTGCTTGTAGAAATTCTTCTGTTGTGTTAAAGTCCCTTGCAAACTCCTGCTTTTATTAGGGATGCTGGCTCGTCATTGGTGACGAGGTGTCAATGACGTATCCAACCGTATGGTCGTGTGCCGCCTTATGGCGTTCTGCTGGTCCCAATTACGCATTTAATATGATCCGAGATAAGGAACTATAAATCGATTAGGTTATTTACTGCATGTTTTGTTAAAGCAAACATATTCAAGTGCTAGTATCTGATATAAACTCAGCGTTGTCTTATAGCTAAAAGCGATTAGTTACTTCTTTTAAAAAGTAACCCCGTTACATTTAAAGCGACACGTTGCTTTTACTTTTTAAAAAGTCAGTATAACTTAACTTTTATAATTTTGCACAGTTTTTAGCTACTTAATAATTATAAGGCAACGAGTTTACCTCCTTATTTAAAGTTATGAATGATTATGAAATCTTAGATCTTAAAAATGTATCTAGAATAACCACACTGTAAAACATGATCAATTAGTCGTGATAGCTTATGTGTTTAGTTCATTGTAACTTATTAAACTAAGTTAATCGTGTTTTAACTTAATTTTATAAGTTACACAAGCTGTGTTTAGTCAGTTTAACGTAATATAAGTTCAATTGACCCATAACTTTAATTTAATTTAGCTTAAAATTTAAGACAACCCGGATTTTTTAACGTGCAGTAATGTTTTAGATGCAATAGAACGCTTAGGATTTTATGGACTAGTTGCTGGTTTTATTGCGCCAATAAGTCAATATGAAGCCAGCGCATCTTGATTTTTTTGACACTCAATTCACCAAAACGCCCCTCCCGTTCAAAGTTCACGACCTATAACCACAAACACACCACAGATAGGCTTCCTATATGTCATATTATTGCAGTTCTGTTTTATTGCATGTTTAAAAACGTGTAATTCAAATTAAAAACATATATATAGTCATATTATTAATTTAAACAGTAATTTTAGCCTATATACAGTATCTGATGCGTGTTTGCTCCGCATGACAGAAATGTTGGTCCATCATTTATTTCTCTTTGCGGTGGAGGAACACTTGAGATTTTTCTCGTGGGAACAACATATTGTGGGCAGGTAGATGTGTAAAAACGAACACAGTCACACTAACACCGCCAGACTGGAATACTCAAACATTTAAAGGCGCTTAGAATTTCATTAGATGCCCAGTTTCCGTGCATTGCCTTCGCACCTGAAGCTCAAATCGACGTAGACAGGAATAAGCATGAAATGTTGGACGACAATGCTAGAACTGTCTTCATTTTTTTTTTTTTTGGAGTAAGATTCATACATCATCAGAAAGCTGAATAAATATAAGCTTTTAAGTGTTCTATAAATAAATAAATAAATATAGTAGGTATTTTGGTTAAAATGTCTAAATATTGAGGAAAAACACCTTTAAAGTTGTCTAAATCCTAAGCAATGCACATTACTGATTAAGATTTGAGTTTTGATATATATTTTAAGTAGGAAATTTGCTAAATTTGTATAAATATTTACTTATGTTCGAAATATCAACAATTTGACATATGCAATATATATATATATATATATATATATATATATATATATATATATATATATATATATATATATATATATATATATATATATATATATATATATATATATATATATTATTATTTATTTTTTTTATTTTATTTTTTTTTTATTTTTTTATTTATTTATTTATTTATTTTTTGCTAAATGTCTTGATGAAAAATCTTTACCTGATATTCTAAAGACGTTTGGCTTAAAAGAAAAAAAAATCAACAATTTTGACATATGCAATGTATATATTTTTGATTTATTACCAAATACCCGTGCAAAAATACATTTTGTATAAGTTTTCATTGGGTTTTGCAGTCCATGGTCACAAATAAGAAAAAATAGTGGGTCGGAAACTGTAATGCGCATTTTAACCTGTATCTTTAAGTGCTTAAATATTAAAATAGAACTGTGTTCATAATTGCAAAAGATGTATCCAGACCGTGCATGTATGTGTTCGTTCTGCTTTTCCGCAGTAAGAAGAAAAAAAACATTATAATAATAAGAAAATGTGATTACATAAGCTGTAAAATATGTCTTGAAACATTATACAAGGAGCGCAAAGCACATTATTGTTGCAGAGCGACACTTGGATGTCTGGTTGTCTTGGCGCGCGCGCACACGTGAGCGTCACATTGATAACAACAGCACACTTTATAGGCCCAGGTTAAGATGTTTCTCTGACTAAACTGAACATTTTGTCTATGCTGAATTGTTGAACAGGCCATGTGGTGATTCACTTTTTGACCCCATGCATGGGCATCATCCATGGATAAGAAAAATCCCGTGGGAAAGTATAATGTTTGGTCAAGTGGAGTGATGGCGCACACACCCTTGCCCATAATTCCATTAGTATTATGATTCTTTTAACACGTCGATGTTACAGTGAATATGGCGAGAGGGATTCTTTGGACAAAAGGGCGTGCAATCGGAGCATGCGCACTGTATGGCTATAAGAAGGTCTGTGGAGACTGCAATGCGTGCGCTCACTTACAATGCAAGTTATGATGCGCATTAAGAATAAGAAAATATCAGTATTGGGCGGTTCATTCCGCTGTGGCGACCCCAGATTAATAAAGGGACTTAACCGAAAAGAAAATGAATGAATGAATGAATGAATATCAGTATTGACCGTCTTAGATTTTATGAACATCAAGCTGCATGCACAATGGCAGGTCTCGAGTTAATTCTCATTCTAAAAAATGGGTTGAGGTAACCAATTGGGTCAAATATGGACAACCCCAACTTTGGGTTAATATTTTAAAATAAATATAGGCTAATTACACCTTTTTAAATATATATTTGAGCAATATCTAATCAAACATTTGGTTACAACAGCCTAGAGTGCATGTGGACTCAATTGTTCTTTGTACGGAAATCGGGCTTTGATGTGGCTTTGAATGGAAAACACGAGGTGTCAGGGTTATTTAGAATATAATTCCGCCGTATTCAATACAAAACCATTAACCAACCATTTTGGATACAGACCCCATGCACCGATGACCATCATCAGCCATTTAAAATGGTGAAATTTGAAACTTTAGCGCACTCTCTCACCTGCTGGACCATCACTGAACATTTGAGCAAATGGGCACGTGGAGGCTTTACGCACCTGAGCGCCTGTTGCAGAGGTGTGAATCAGACACGCTTTCGGGCATGGTGTGACCATGGTGTGAGCACGTGTCGTCCAAATGACAATTTTTTATTGATTGGAAAGGTATAAAAAGAGTCTAAAATAATTTGAGCTGAACTATATGTTGTAATTATTATTTATTGAAATGGCCAAATTCCGACTAAGGTAAGTTGAATGTGCTGACCAGTTTGTTATTTGCCTAATAAACGACAATAGGCCAGTTTTTAATTTAAAACTTTAACATATTCCTACTTTTTTCTTATGATATATGATGTAGTAAATGTAATGTGCTTATTAAAATGAGTATTTTTCCCACATTTCCTTATTCTAAATCTTTAGAAAATAGTTTTGGTACATCAAAAAGTGTAGTTATAATGACCATCCGACAAGTTACATCGAGTCATGTCAATCCGCTACATGTGTGGAGGAACGAAATGTCGTGTCTCGCAGGACAACGTTGCTGTATAATCATAAATAAAAACACAACCCCGGACATAAGAGCTATTATAAAAAAAACTATGCATTACTAACATATACCATAAAATAAAGTAAAATAAAATACTTAAACTTTACACATAAGACAGGATATAGTAGTAAGCTATACAATATACATGTAGTTTAGCTAAAATAATGCTTAAATGCAGTATTTAAACCTCATAAATAGATAGAAAATGAGGTGTATAACTGCAAAAAGGTCTACTTTTGGAGAAAAAAAGAAGGCCTGAGAATGGGATTCAAGTTATTCAAGCTTGATTGTTACACTAAAAAGTATTGGGTTGTTTTAATCTATTGTTGCGTCAAATATGGACAACCCCAACCGGGGGATTAAAAAGTATAAATAAAATGTTATTATAGATTTTAACACAACGTTTGAGTTGTCCATGCTTGTCTAAACAATCCAACATTTTAGTGGAAGTATACTAAAGTGTAAAGCTGAAGTTAAAATTGACGTGTTTCACTTTAAAAGTTTCGCCAGCTCGAGCTTTCCCCAGCTTGAAAATATGCCGAAATTCAGATAAACTTGTAAATAAAACATACATTGTGTAAATGATAGACTTTGGTTTCATAATTCGCCAGTGATGCACAAAATTTAGTATTTTTTTTACTTAATTTATATATCTTCTGTTTGCTTTTTCTTGCTTTTGATGATTAAATGTGAGGTTAAGTATGCTATTCCTGTGGGAAACGGGCAACCATGCGTCGAAGAGGTGAAAGAGCACACGTCTGATTCTCTTGACACATTTTGTTAACACCAAACGTGTGTCGATGATCTTGTGTTCTGGACAAACGAATAGTACTCTGTATATACACTCGCTTTTTAATTAATTTACAGTGTATGGTGTTATATTCTTTATATAGGACTTTATATTCGTGTGGCAAGAAACAACAATTTATTTATTCGTAAAACGCTTGGCTTGAGCTTCATTTAGGCATGGCCCACTAGGGGGCGTCAGTAAACTTAAAAGTGTGCTGCAATATGACTTTAGGATGGATTTAAATCTATAAAGTCTGCGTTGGAGTTCATTCATTCATTCATTCATTCATTCATTTTCCTTCGGCTTAGTCTCATATTTTTAAGGGGTCGCCACAGCGAAATGATCCGCCAACTTATCCGGTACATGTTTTATGCAGCAGATGTCCTTCCAGCTGCAACCCAGCACTGGGGAGTTAAAAAAGTTCATTCATTCATTCATTCATTCATTTTCTTTTCGGCTCAGTCCCTTTATTAATCTGTGGTCGCCACAGCGAAATGAACTGCCACTTATCCAGCATATGTTTTACGCAGTGGATGCCCTTCCAGCTGCAACCGAACACTGGGAAACATATACACTCATTCACACACATATACGGACAATTTAGCTTACCCAGCTCACCTATAGTGCATGTCTTTGGACTTGTGGGGAAACCGGAGCACCCGGAGGAAACCCACGCCAACACAGGGAGAGCATGCAAACTCCACACAGAAATGCCAATGACCCAGCCGAGGCTTGAACCAGCAACCTTCTTGCTGTGAGGCGATCACGCTACCCACTGATCCCCTTGATTACCTTAATTATTTAATATAATTACATAAATCACATTAGCCAAATTACAGATGCTTTTATCCAAAAGGACTTATACAAATGGCGAATATAACTTGCGATGACTGTAATGGATTTGATGCTAGACCATTTCATTGTGGTCCCAACATTTTCTGCCTGTTATCAAACTATTTCATAATTGTAAAAAGAGGCAATTCAATCATATCTTAATGTTAAAACAGCTATCATAACATTATATATTGAAATATATATCAAAGTATTGCAAAAAATGTCCATTTATTTTTCAACCATTACATGTTTGTGATTCCAGTGGTTAAAAAAAGAGATATATGAGATATATATGCCATTTTTGAAATATATGTTGCGTATATGACATTTTATGAATGTAAAACCTAAATATGAGCTTGTGTGCCATGCTTATTTAGCATACATTATATACCCATATAGAAATTTGATATATTGCAATCGATGCAAATTATATGACAAGTTCCTATTTGGATTTCACATATAAAACATGTCATACATGCAAAATATATTTCAAAATATTGCAAACAAATTGCCATTTATATATATTTTTCATCTATTGTTACTACATATATGTACATGTTTGTAATTTCAATGGTTTAAAAAAATAGAGATATGTGATATATATGCGTTTTTTATATTTTATATTGCATTTATGACATTTTATATATGTAAATTCCATATATGAGCTTATGTGTCATGTTTATTTAGCATATATTATATATACACAAATAGAAATCTGATATATTGCAATATACATAAATGACAAGTTCATATTTGGACTTCACATATAAAATATGTCATATATGTAAAATATTGCAAAAATGGCCATTTATATATATTTTTCAACTATTGTTATTACAAATGTACATGTTTGTAAAGTAAGAGATATATGTGATATATATGCCATTTTTGAAAACAAATTTAAATAAATGTTGCATATAGGACTTTTTATATATGTAAAATCCATATAGGAGCTTGTGTTTTAGGTGTATTTAGTATATATTGTATAATTGTATATACCCATAAAGAAATGTGATATATTGCAAAATATTACATGCATATACATACATACAAACATACATACATACATACATACATACATACATACATACATACATACATACATACATACATACATACATACATACATACATACATATATATATATATATATATATATATATATATATATATATATATATATATATATATACACACACATATATATGCTATTTTTGAAATATTTTGAAATATATGTTGTGTATATTACATTTTGTAAAATCCAAATATGAGCTTGTGTGTTTGCTTATTTAGCATTGGCCTATATTGTGTATACTCGTATAGAAATGTGATATATTGCAATATATGCAAATTACATATGACAAGTTTTGGATTACACATATATAGAATCTGTCATATATGCAAAATATATTTAAAATTTTTGCAAAAACTATTGGTATTACATATATGTACATATTTGTAATTCCAGTGGTTAAAAAAAGAGCTATATGTGATAAATATGCAATTTTTTAAATATTTTTAAATATATGTTGCGTATGGGACATTTTATATATGTAAAATCCAAATATGAGCTAGTATATATTGTATATACACGAAATCGGATATGTTGCAATATATGCAAATTACATATAAGTTCACATTTTAATTTCACATATATGAAATGTTATATATGCAAAATATATATTTAAAATATTGCAAAAAATTGCCATTCATATATATAAAAATATATTAAAACCATTGGTATTACATATACATATTTGTATTTCCAATGGTTGAAAGAGAGATATTTGTAATATATGCCGTTTTGGAAATATTATGAAATATATGTTGCATATATGACATTTTATATATGTAAAATCGAAATACGAACTTGTGTGTCATGCTTATTTAGCATATATTGTGTATACCCATATAGAAATGTGATATTTTGCAATATATGCAAATTACATATGACAAGTTTTGGATTTCACATGTATAGAAAATGTCATATATGCAAAATATATATTTTTAAAATATTGCAAAAAATTGCCATTCATATATATTTTTCAACTATTGGTATTACATATATGTTTGTAATTCCAATGGTTAAAAAGAGATATATGTGATACATATGCCATTTTTGAAATATATGTTGTATTTATTACATTTTATATGTGTAATATCCAAAAATGAATTTTGTGTGCCATGTTAAATTAGCAATAGTGCCATATAGCCCATAGTTATGATGTCTAGCCTATATGAGTTGCATTAAAATAGCTATATTATATGCATAAAGAAATTGTCAAAATAAGGCAAAAAAAATCGAATATTTACTTCAGGTGTTATACAAGGATTCCCGTGGGAAACTGCATCTAGCTCTTTTAAAAGTGAAAGAAAAGCACACGTCCATCTCTGCGTGGTCGTATTGTTACGGCGTTGACACATTTTGTTAACACCAAAGCCAAACGTGTGTCGATGAACCTGTGTTCTGGACAAACCAACACCTCACAGGTTGCCTTGCAGGGCGGATAGCATTGCCAGGTCTCTGTTAAAAACAATACAAAGTGAATTGAATGTGTTTTCTGTCTTTGTTTAAATGTTTTCTGTGTTACAATTAGCATTGACGTTAACCTATAGTGCTAGCGTACTATACTTTGACCATAGTGAAGTGTAAGGATGACTCTTTGATTTTTACTATTTGATTTGGTTAATCGGAACTTGTCTTTTAAATGATATTTAGTGCATATGTGCAAATATTTATAACTTTGCAATAACCCAGCAAACAATTCTGTGTTTAATAGACGCCTAATAGACATATAAACATAGACAGCTTGGCTAAAACAAGGCTAAACAGTGAAAATCGAATATACATCTCAGAATAGGCCAAAACTAGTCGTCAAATATAGATTACTTTATATGTGTAGTCATTAATTTCTGTTTATTTGATGACTAGTTTTGGCCTATTCTTAGACGTCTAATATTTTCACTGACAGCCCAAATTTAGCCTTGTTTTAGCCAAGACGACTATATTTAGACGTCTATTAGACATCTTTTAAAAACAAAAAATGCTTGCTTGGTAGCCAACAGGTCGTTAGAAGAGTGTTATGATGGGAACCAACTATTAAGCTCGCTCTCCCAGTAACACGGACTGCTCACACACATCTCAGCTCTTTTTATTACATGTCAGATTTTGTTTTAATAGACGCCTAATAGACATATAAACATAGACTGCTTGGCTAAAACAAGGCTAAACAGTGAAAATCGAATATACATCTAGGAATAGGCCAAAACTAGTCGTCAAATAGGTAGATTACTTTATATGAGTAGTCATTAATTTCTGTTTATTTGATGACTAGTTTTGGCCTATTCTTAGACGTCTATTATTTTCACTGACAGCCCAAATTTAGCCTTGTTTTAGCCAAGACGACTATATTTAGACGTCTATTAGACATCTTTTAAAAACAAAAAATGCTTGCTAGGTAGCCAACAGGTCGTTAGAAGAGTGTTATGATGGGAACCAACTATTAAGCTCGATCTCCCAGTAACACGGACTGCTCACACACACCTCAGCTCTTTTTATTACCTGTCAGATTTTGTACATGTTACCCGAGCGCAGAGACGTTCCCACGCTTCTCTCCAACAAACACGAGAACGCCATGCAGTTCACATATAGACTTCATTTTTGGCACATTGGTGATATTTGTGATGTGTGCTACCCATGTCGTGCATCGTGAAAAAAAGTTAGCATGATCTTGTATTAATAATATAGCCTATAAATATGTTGAGGATGCTGTCTATAAGGTCGTCCGACGAAAGTTTTTTTTTAATGTTTCCTTCACATTTTACTCAACTACAGTCTTTCGACTTAGTTTGCATGCAAAAGGCTGAGATTAAAGCAAATGGCACGCGTGGAGCAGTGAGGTGTGAGGGTTCCTGTGCTTTTTGTCAACAGAATGAGAACGACCCGGGTGAGACGAGTCTGTCTGTCTGGAGCTATTAGCATGTGTATTATGAAAATAAATAATAAGAAATCATTCTGAAGTAACTAACGACAGTGCAGTCAGCTAACTTTAACAGATCTCAAATTAACCAACAGTTTTGCTTCAATAACATTAACAATGATGAAGTAAAAGGAAGAAAATCAGTGCGTAAAGTTTACTTCAATTTTACTACATAATAATGGTTAGTTTTAATAGTTCTGCCATCAACTTAAATAATTCGAGCACATAAATCGAAATTATTCAACTTTAATCTGGGCTTTCTGTTTTGGGGTGTCCCCAAAATGGCGGGCAAGTGTGTAAATGTTTAAAATTCGTCGGTAACCAACAGGCAGTCGTTTCTGAAGTGTTATGATGGGAACAGGCTACTAGCCACGCTCTCCCAGTAACACGAACAACTTACACCTCACCTTATAACGCGGGCCAACACCTTAGTCCTTTTTTATTACCTGTCAGAATTTGTACATTATCAACAGCTCGCAAATACGTTCCCACGCTACTCTTCGACAAACGCGCGTATTGAAACCAAGGCTAAAGTTTTGACCAAAGCGTTTAGTCTTCATTTTTACAACTTCCATCCATGGGACGCGTGATTTACCTGTGCGGTGCACTATTAATCTTCTGCTATTGAGCGTAGAAATCATCAAGATATGAAGTCTTTCAATCACAATCACGTTTGTCAAATGGCTGACAACATTTCCCTTTGACTTTATGCAGTAGATTATAAAAGTTAATATTGCATTGAGGTTTAGTTTGGAGATAACAGCACCATGCGCATTATCAACCACAATGTCACTGTAACATTTAGGTAGCCACTTGATGCATGGAGGTCAGCAAGGATAAGGACTAACTGTCCACGTGGCTAAGTGACTTTTTTCTTAATGCTAGTTATGTTCAACAACCTCTAAGGTTTACTCGGTTATCCTGTGAACAAACGGCGTCTCCATTATATGGCTAGACACGTGCTGTCTTTGCGTTATGGGTTTAACCTTAACCAATCTCATCCGTTTAATAGGATTTTTTCAGTGAAGAATTTAATTAATAAATAACTCAGAGAAGTCTATCGACTAATTTCAGTGCCATGAACAATCAAGAAAACCTGGCTGCTTACTTTTCATATGCACACGTGTGAACTGTCCGCGCACGAGCGCATTGTGCCCAGGTGTGAAGTCGGCACGCGGCACGCGCCCTGCTGAATAATAAAGAGGTGTCAGCACACGCTACCTCGCGACCCCCTGAAGTCTTACACTGTACCCAGCTGCTTTGGCTCTGAAACTTTCTGCCTTTTTCAGCAAAACAAATTTATTCCAAATAAAAGTGCGCGCTGGCACGCGCCGATCTAACTTTCCCCGTTTATTTTGCATGTAAACTACTATTTTGGCAAAAGTGCAATTAATTACTTTTAACTAATACAATATTTAAAACGTTTAAATAAATCGTATAAAGACAAATTAATAATGGCCTGTAATGCGTTCATAAAACTTTTTTTTAAGTAATAATGCGCGCTTGAATCTAAACCAAATGTACACAATCCTGTCAAATGAACAGCCTCAACTGTACGTACATGGCATACGATTGTTTTCTCATTGTTTAATTGTTTGCAATGTTTTCCCTTAACCAGTGATGGGTTGCAGCTGGAAGGGCGTCCGCTGCGTAAAACATGTGCTGAATAAGTTGGCGGTTCATTCTGATGTGGCGGCCCCTGATTAATAAAGGGACTATGCCGAAAAGAAAATGAATTAGTTAATTGTTTTCCCTTCATGGCACTAGACTACGCTAGAATCACAACACAAGCTTCTAGCAGGCAACTTCCATAACATAAAATTGGCTGTTTTAAAATCCAAACAAATTTGAAGTTAATATGGACTTATACTATGGAAACGAGAGTTTTTTTTTCCTCTTTTTGTTGTTATTATAATGTCTCCTGTGTCACCAGCGGCGCGTGGGCTATTGAAATGCACAGTGACGGGCTTCTTTCTGATGCGCGCACGTGCCCACGGAAGTCTAGGTGTGAGTGAGCGTGTACCATCAGCCCTTTTGATCCAAAGCTTTCTTGAATGCTTTCACCAATTCAGTGAAAACTATATATTAGCTTATCTGAGTAAATCCAATATAAATAATTGGCCAAGCATTTATAATAAATGTGTAAGCTAATACGCTATCGTTTGCGATTCGTGTAGCCTAATACTTCGACAATAGGCTACTTTTTACTGTGCTTTGTCTTTTTCTTGTACTTTTTGCTCATCTTTATTATTTAAATGTCTAAAGATTTAAATTAACAAACCAAAAATACAAATCTATAGTCAAAATCTACAAATAAAACCCTTTATTTTTCCTAATGGAAACTGATTGACAAGCAAAATATAGCGGCTCAGGGATTGGGTTATACCACATAGTGGGCGTGGCTTTGCCACCACGCGCCTGAACGCCTATAAATACCTGTGCTGAGCTTCAGACTTCACATTTCACATTTGTTTGCGCACCTCGATGAAAGATCTCTTCCTGCATACCTAACAGAAGAAAGCTAGGACCTTTTCTGGAATCATATCACCACTCATATCAACTATTGGAGTACACGTGCAATGAAAATCCTGGCACAGACTGAAAAAATCAAAATGGAGAGAAAGGTAACTACTTATTTTCAGATGAATACCATTGAGACATACATATGTTGTAATATTAACCAGTTTAAACATGATCTGTTGACTGACATTAGTCTTTTGTGTTTTCTGAAGCTGTTAAAACCTCAGGTAGAAAGACGTAGAAGAGAAAGGATGAACCGGAGTCTAGAAAACCTGAAACTTCTGCTTCTGCAAGGCCCTGAACACAACGTAAGAACACCTTTGCTTTTCAACACAGTGGCATCTATGAATGTGTGATTAGCTTGATCTAAAGCTGATTTATGTCATCTCTTATTTTTGTAGCAACCTAATCAGAGACGATTAGAGAAAGCAGAGATCCTGGAATACACAGTTCTGTTTCTGCAAAAGGCGAATAAAGCGAATAAAGAAGAGGAAGGAGAGGAAAAAAGCCAGTTTATGGAAGGCTTTTCCTCATGTCTTCAAAAAGCAGCCCGTTACCTCTTAGATGAAGGTGGACTGGAAGGATCAGTGACATCCATGCTGTGTCAACGTCTCGCTCACCCCACCATCAGACTGCCTGTCAGAAGTCAGGTTTCCTCCAGAAAGCAGCATGCAGAATCAAATGCACAGCATCATGTGCGTCGTCCACACCACAAAAACACCGTCTCCAAAGCAGGACATCCATCAGCTTGCAGGAACGCTAAAGAACCACAAGCTGACAGAGCTGCATTCAGAAGCACAGACTCCAACGCAAAGCATTCGACAGCTCAACCAACCTCCCACCACCCTGAACCAGCCAGCCAGACCGTCTGGAGACCTTGGCCTTAACTGAGAGAAAAGACATTCATTGAGAAATGATGGGCCTTGTGTAATCTCTTCTGAATTATATACATCACAGATTTCTTTTATTGCTTTTATCATCTGACATAACGTTGGAAGTGTAAATAGTGTATGATAAATATTGCAATATATTTTTTACGCAGATTTCTTTTCCCTTTTTTCTTCTCCTTGCATGATCTGTACTGGATGATGATCATTTGTAATACATAACTGATGTATTTATCTGTTTTGCACATTTAATTTATTAATGACATTCCCCTTTATGTTTAGATTTATAAGTTGTGTATTTTGATCAATACATTCCACCATTAAAAGTGAAAAATGCACCATTGTTATGTGTTTCCCACAATAACATTAATCTCTGGATGGCATGATGTTGGCCGGCAATTTGAGATGCACGCGTCGAGAATTTACAGTCGGGCTTTGATCATCAGAAGCCTTTGAAATGCGGAAGAACAAACACTTCACTTCCACACGACTTCTGTTCTCACACCTCAGCTTTCAAGTCGGCTCGAGTCAATAAAAAATGGGTGCGAATATGCGACACGTGCCTTGGCACCTCGAAAATATCCGTCGGTACATATAGATTTGAGTTTAAAGTGACTAAAAGCGCTGCGTTGGGTCAAAATATGCTCAAACCCAACAGTTGAGTTAAAAAGTGTCATTCAAATTTAATGTAATCCAACGTCGGGTTTGTATATTTGACCCAAAATCGGGTTAAAATAGCGAATTGTTATTTATAAACTCGACTTCTACACTGAAATAAAATAAAATCATTGGATTTACATTGTTTTTCTTGCGGTATAAGTGATTGCAAACAATTTATATGAGTTGAATTTAAACAAATTAAGTTAAATTTTACTAAATTTAACTAGTTTGTTTACATTCAACAGACATTTTTGCAACCATTTGCCTTAAAAATTTGAGTAAATCCAATCAATATTTTTTTCAGTGTACTTTTTTGGTCTTATCGACTATAAATATCAAACTAACCAACTAAAAAAAGCTGTCATCGTGTGTTTTAAATGGTGCACGAGCTTGACAACACAGGTATAGCCCAAAAAATCGGCTTTAATAAGATGCTTGATATTTTTGGATAGCACAAGAAGCCGAATAATCCTGGATACATGCATTCTGCTGCGGTTTAATGTTGGGAAAGTCTCTACACATCAAAGGGATGCTGATGATGGGACAAAAGGCAGAGCTGTTACCTGCTTTAACACTTCGTGGGCCGCCAGTTTTGTCTTGCTAGTGTCAAAATGACAACGACTGGCACGCGTATTTCCATCCGTTTGTATCAAAGAAGCGTGAATTTTTTTACGCAATAAACCTTAATGCGGCCAGGGAATGCAGGACGGACGTCTTTCCCACGCCTGCACAATTTCAGGCTGTTTTTTCCCCGCAACTTTAAACTCGAGAAACTATTTTGTTGTAGTCGTTTATACACTTATTTCCTCAACTTTTTACTAAAGTGAATATTTTGTTGTAGTCGTTGTTGTTTACACTTAATACATTAATTTAAAGTCATGTTTTAAGACGTTTAGTTTAATTTGAGTCGTATTTTAAGGATGTTTAACTTTTAAAAAAATAAATAATACATTTATAAATGTATGAATGAACGTGTTTCCCAGTGTTGGGTTGTGGATATGCTGGATATGTTGGCGGTTCATTCCGCTGTGGCCATCCCTGATTAATAAAGGGACTAAGCTGAAAATAAAATAAACGAATGAATGGATATTTATAAATAATAATGCAGATATTACATGGTGCATTGTAAAAATGCTTGAATGTTTTAATCCAACATTGGGTCAAAGTTTTTTCAATGAAACTATTACACTTTTAACTTAACAGTTGGGTTTGTTCATATTTGACCCAAGTTGGGTTTAAACAATCCAACCTTTTTAATTTATTATTTTAGATATTTATACATAAGTGACTTAAAAACAAGGCAACTTCAATGGAAGCAGGAACTGTAATGAAAGTCTTCATATATTTATATATTTGTTAAATTATTACATGAAGAGTTCATGGTTTGTTCCTGGTTAGGTTTTTTTATTATCAAGTCAAGATTTCTTTTGCAAAAAAAAAAAGATTTAAAAAAATTAAGAAAGTTATTTATTTATTTATTTATTTATTTATTTATGTATTTATTTATTTATTTATTTATTTATTTATTTATTTAGTTAGTCAAATGAACCCATCATATGGACTATGAAAAAAATGAAATTAAGAGACAACTTGAAAATGATTTAGGTTATTATGGTGCATTGTAAACATGGGTGTTTTAACTCAACCTTGGGTCAGTTGAACACTAATTATTTTTTTCAATGTAATTTATATTACACTTTTAACCGAACAGTTGGGTTTGTTCATATTTGACCCAAAGTTGGGTTTAAAATCCAGCTTTTTAAATTATTTTTAGAGCTTTATATATAAGTGACTTAAAAACAAGGCAACTTCAATGGAAGCAGGATTAATGGAAGTCTTTATATTAATATATTCATTAAATTATTATATGAAGAGTTCATGGTTTGTTCCTGATTAGGTTTTTTTATTATCCAGTGAAGATTTCTTTTGCAAAAAAAGATTTAAGAAAATTAAGAAAGTTAATTATTTATTTATTTATTTACTTAGTCAAATGAACCCATCATATGGACTATGAAAAAAATGAAATTAAGAGACAACTTGAAAATGATTTAGGTTATTAGGTTATTACGGTGCATTGTAAACAAATACCTGTGTGTTTTAACTCAACCTTGGGTCAGTTGAACATTAATTAATTTTTTCAATGAAATTTATATTACACTTTTATCCGAACAGTTGGGTTTGTTCATATTTGACCCAAAGTTGGGTTTAAAATCCAGCTTTTTAAATAATTTTTAGAGCTTTATATATAAGTGACTTAAAAACAAGGCAACTTCAATGGAAGCAGGAACTTTAATGGAAGCCTTGTATTAATATATTTGTTAAATTATTACATGAAGAGTTCATGGTTTGTTCATGATTATGTTTTTCATTATCCAGTGAAGATTTCGTTTGCAAAGAAGAAGAAGATTTACGAAAATTAAGAAAGTTATCTGTTTTATTTATTTATTTAGTTAAATGAACTTATAAGTCTATGAAAAAAAGGAAAATTAAGAGACCACTTGAAAATGATTTAGGTTATTAGGTTAACGGTGCATTGTAAAAAAATACCTGTGTGTTTTAACCCAACCTTGGGTCAGTTGAACACTAATTAATTTTTTCAATGAAATTGATATTACACTTTTAACCTAACAGTTGGGTTTGTTCATATTTGACCCAAAGTTGGGTTTAAACAATCCAACTTTCTAAATTAATTATTTAAGAGCTTTATAAATAAGTGACTTAAAAACAAGGCAACTTTAATGGAAGTCTTCATATATTAATATATTTGTTAAATTGTTACATGAAGAGTGATTTGTTCATGGTTAGGTTTTTCATTATCCAGTGATGATTTCGTTTGCTTATTTATTTATTATAAGTTTTTTTCATATGAACCCATCATCAGGGCCGTGCACAGGGGGGTGGCCCGGTGGCTATATCCACTGCCCCTTTGCCCTCATTAGCTGAGGTGCCCCTCTTGCTCAATAGCTCACAGTGCATGAATATGAATCTCCTTTTTATTTGTCGTCCTTTAAATATAAATAATCATTGTTTATTTGATACTGTTATTGCCATCTTAAATCATTAATCAGTTGTTGGGTATTTTTTAATATCTATTTCAATCTCTGTGAGTGCAGCACAACACAATAGGACACGTCCTGCACATGATCAACATAGTATTTTTAAGGTATAATTATTATAATTGTTGTTAGTATTGTTTTTGGTTGTTGTTTTAATCGTCTGTAAAAATATATTTAAATATTTATGAGATTTTAAGTTTGTATAGGCTACAGCTAAAAGAGAACAGATGTAAATAAAAACTACGCCTTCTAGTGGAATTACAAGAAACTACAACTGAAGAAGAAGAAAAGCAGATCATTCATTCATTTTCTTTTCGGCTTAGTCTCTTTATTAATCCGGGGTCGCCACAGCGGAATGAACCGCCAACTTATCCAGCATATATTTTACGCAGCGGATGCCCTTCCAGCCGCAACCCATCTCTGG
Source organism: Danio aesculapii (assembly GCF_903798145.1). Lineage (NCBI taxonomy): Eukaryota > Metazoa > Chordata > Actinopteri > Cypriniformes > Danionidae > Danio > Danio aesculapii. The sequence goes on from NC_079439.1 coordinate 70,156,799, forward strand.
GAAACATCCAAACACACGCATCCATGGATAATTTAGCCGACCCAATTCACCTCTACCACATGTCTTTGGACTTGTGGGGGAAACCGGAGGAAAGTGAAACGAAGGCAGGGAGAACATGCAAACTCCACACAGAAACGCCAACTGACCAAGCCAAGGCTCGAACCAGCGACCTTCTTGCTGTGAGGCGACAGCATATACCACGCCACTGCGTCGCCCCTAGAAAAGCAGATCACATTTGACAAACATTTACATATGTGTATTTATTTATACATAAATATACACAATTATGTATATGTTAATTTACTTAGTATGTAATTAATCGTGATCAATCATTTGACAGCACTACACTTATTAACTTGATTGCATACTCTTAAAATAATGGTTGTTTATTGCATTGATGGACCTTTCTATTCCATTTCCAGGTGCTTTGGATTTATTTAAATTGTATGGTTATTTATTTTTTAATTCTTTAAAGTATAATAAAAGCTGCATGTACTGTTTTGATATGTAGCATTGTATTGTGGTGGTGCACTGTAGAAATGAACTGATACTGGTAATTTTCTGTTGGGAAATGATCTATAAATATGAACATTAGAACACCAATATATGTAAAACTATATAAAAACTCCTTCATTGTGCTTTATAATATGTATTTCAGTGCATTTTCTTTAAAAAGATACCAAAAGTTGTAATTAGGTTTTATCTTTAAAGCATTTACTGTGGCTCTTTAATAAGAACAATGACAAAATGGTCTCTCTTAGCAGTACTGTCAGTTTTAATTGTTGTGTAAATCATTTGAGTCTCCTCTGAGCAGATCACCTAAATAATAATAATAATAATAATGCATTTTATTTAAAGGAGCCTTTCATGACACTCCGTACAGGACAGCTAGAACAATCAGTTCAAATAAAAACACGATAAAATGATTAAAATACAATACAAACTTTTAAAAAATGCAGTCGGGTTAAAGTGAATAAGCTGTTCTAAGCAGATGTGTTTTGAGTTTGGATTTAAATTGTGAAAGAGAGTCTAAATTACAGAGATCAGGAGGAAGTGAATTCCAAAGCTGAGGAGCAGAGTGGCTGAAGGATCTGCTCCTCATGGTGACAAGGCGGACAGAGGGAACAGTGAGGTGAATGGAAGAAGAAGACCTGTGTGTTCAAGAAGGTGTGGCGATATGAACAAGATTAGCAAGGGATGGAGGAGCGAGATTGTGGACGGCTTAAAAAGTGAGTAGAAGTATTTTATAATTAATTCTGAAAAAGATGGGAAGCCAGTGAAGGTGCTGTAGAAAGGGTGTGATGTGACAGATAGAGGGGGTTTGATTTTTAAATGGCACCAAGGCACTCCTACACCACATTGCCATGTAATTTCTGCATTAATGTTATTTAGAACAAAAGTTTTAAATAAATGTAAAAATGAAATACATTTTAAATAATCCAAAGTTTAGATTAAAAGAAGTAAACAAATGTCTTATTTTTCGTGACTAATGTTGGGTTAATTAGTAAGTAAATATTGACTTTATTTTTGTCTGCTGAAATAAGTAAAGGATTACTTTGAATTTTTAGGCAATTTAATTACTTATAATGTGCTTGCCTTAATATTAAACAGTTCTGATTAGATCAGTTTAGAGAAGTAGATTGTTATGGCCGGCACAGTGGCTCAGTGGTTGGCACTATCGCCACTAACCCCAAGAAGGTTGCTGGTTTGAGTCCCAGCTGGTTGGCATTTCTGTGTGGAGTTTGCATCTTCTCCCCATGTTGGTGGTTTCCTCCCACAGTTTAAACAAATGCGCTATAGTATAGGTGAATTGAATAATGTAAATTGGCCATGAGTGTTTGCGTTAATATGAGTGTGTATGGGGTTAATATGAGTGTGTATGGGTTGTGGCTGGAAGGGTATTTGCTGTGTAAAATATATGCTGGAATAGTTAGCGGTTCATTACACTGTGGCGACCCCTGAAAAATAAAGGGACTAAGCCAGAAAATTGTGTATATATTTATATATATATTTATATATATATATATATATATATATATATATATATATATATATATATATATATATATATATATATATATATATATATATATATATATATATATATATATATATACACACACACACATATATACATATATACATACATACATACAAATATATATATATATATATATATATATATATATATATATATATATATATATATATATATATATATACACATACATATATATATACATATACATATATATACATATATATACATATATACACACACACACACACATATATATATACATATATATATATATATATATATATATATATATATATATATATATATATATATATATATATATATATATATATATATATACATATATATATATATACATATATATATATATATATATATATATATATATATATATATATATATATATATATATATATATATATATATATATATACACACACATACATACATACATACATACATACATACATACATACATACATACATACATACATACATACATACATACATACATACATACATACATACATACATATATATATATATATATATATATATATATATATATATATATATATATATGAATGAGCAATTCCATGCAAATGTTAAACTTGCCATGTAAAAAAATATGCCAATGAGAAAGGTTTTTACCAAAATAGAGAAACCGTTTCTACTTTTTTTGTGTGTGTAAGCTAGTATGTTACAGTGCTTTAAAAATACTCAAAAATGTCTCGGTCAATGTTTTTATTATTATAAAAATTATTTGATTTACCAAAGTCACACAAGTGGCCATTTCACATTTGTCACATCCATAACAGAAAAGTGCCACATCCGTAACGAAGCGTTTCCCTCATAATACAAAAATGTCAAATAAAACAAAATTAATCATGTTTGTTCTATAGAGAGCCAACTCTTATTGTTTTGATTATTAGCAATATTTCTTTTGGTTTGTGAAGTTTAATTCACAGAATTTTTACAAAGCATGTTGTATACTGCAAACTCACAGACTTTTTTGTCAGATCCATAACGCATGATTGCTTTCCTCATTTAAAATATAAAAAATATTTACGGATTGATATTTTTCAGATCCCATAACTCTCTGATTAGTTGTTTTGGAAAATATAAACAGCTGTTTCAATATAAAAGTTAACATAGACTTTCTATGTGCATTTATTTTTTGAGTTTTTACTGCAAATGTCACATCCACAATGCTGGAATTGCTCATATTTATATACTATTATGTTTGGAAATGTGTTGAAGAAATCTGCTCTCTGTTAAACAGAAATTGGGGGGGAAAATAAACTGTGTGTGTGTGTGTGTGCGTGTGTGATATATTGTCATTGTGACATACAGATAACTAAAGTAGGCTATTTTAATATAAAAAGTTAACTCAAATTAAAAGAATTCTAAAGTTTAATTTCTAACATCTATGCATTAAGATTTATTATTGTTCAGCTACTCATTGGGTAATTAAAATACTTTTCAGACATCATTAGAAAAACCATTTAAATACGTCTTTAATAATTAGTAATTACTCTATTGAAGTAACTATACACTGACTGTGATAGTGATTGTTATTAACAGTTTATTAAGTAAAATAAATGACATTTTGTACAGTTTGTTTTATTATATAAGCAATTTTATTGACCTTATTCTAATGCGGAAGTGCGCGTGTTTTTGCGATTGTTTTAGAACTTCCGATTCAGTTGCCTATGGGAGAAATGACTAGGAATAATAAACGGCAAAAAACGGTCAAACTACTTACTCTACAAACAAGTATTTGCATTACAATACAGACAAAGTAGAATAATATAATAAGAAAATATCAGTTTGCAACACCAAGCAGCAAAACGAGCTGTTTTTAACGTTAAAAAAATGAATGGAAGTGAATGAGACCGGAAGTTTCGAGACAAAATGATTCAAATGGCTGCGCCCACTCGTACGCGGAGAATAAGGTGAATACTCTGCGTGACTGACTATAATGACGAAAAACTATTTATTAAAATCATTTTTATAGCCATTAGATATTGTTGATACTGCATGGTAAAAATTCCCGAAATTGGTGTTTGATTTGTGATGGTATATTCGCATTAGTAAAGTCTGAATATGTGATTCGCCTTCCATATTCCAAGTGTTTCTCCTGAAATAACATGTCATATTGTGCACAGCTATTATTAGGCTATATTTGTTTCTGTTTGTATGTTTAGTTTAACAACTGAATTTTTAAGATTGACAGTAAAGGATACATTTATAACAAGATAATTAGCAAGAAAACGCGCTTGAAATTAAGCCCACATCAACTGTCTGGAACTTCTTCACTGTTCGTTTGGGGTTTTAACTTCGGTTTTGAAGGACTTTGTGATTGTTCGGGCATCTGTGAAGCAATGATGACCTCTGCTGGTCATCTAAAGTCAATTGAAAGATTAACTTGTTTCAACATACTGACATCGGCGTTACATATATCAATATTATTTCAGGACCGACTGTCTGAAAATCAAACCAGCTATAATTACATACAAATTACAAACAGAATTAAAATACTTTTATTAACTTATTACAAGAGAGATAGCCTAATGGAATCATATAAATATAGGTTTGAAATTATAAAATGTTAGTTATTATTAGGCTACTGTAAAATGTCAAATTCATAATTTCTTATATATATATATATATATTTTTTTTTTTTACATTTTTACTTACAAAACTGTTAGGAAATTGATTTCCTTTATTTACTTACTGAAGGGGTGTCCAAACTTAGTCCTGGAGGGCCGGTGTCCTGCTGAGTTTAGCTCCAACACACCTGCCCGGAAGTTTATAGTACATCCAGTAAGAGCTTGGTTAGCCGTTTCAGGTGTTTGATTACGGATGGAGCTAAACTCTTCTGGACACTAGCCCTCCAGGACAGAGTTTGGACACCACCAACTTAAAGGATAACTGCATTTGGGTGTCCAAACTCGGTCCTGGAGGGCCAGTGTCCAAGAGTGTTTAGCTCCAACCTCAATTAAAGAAACTTCCTGACAGGTGTGTTGGAGCTAAACTCAGCAGGACACCGGCCCTACAAGAACGAGTTTGGACACCCCTGTTTTAACCCCATTTTAGCTACTAGCACAATTTAAGTGATGGATCACCCAATAATGAAATAACTTTAATCTTCACCGCATCCATGGCTTATACCTCAGTGTCCAAACTCCGTTCTGAGGCCTGCGTTGAACAGTTTAGCTACAACCCGAATCAAAACCCACCTGAAGCAGCCAATCATGCTCATGGTATACTACAATCTTCCTGGCAGGTGTGTTGAAGTAAGGTGGAGCTTCACTCTACTGGGTACCAGGCCTTCATGACAAGTTTGGACACCCTTGGCTTCTCCAAATAATTATCAGTAGTTATTCTTAAACAAATTCTTAGTTCCTCAGCCACTTAATTGTAGACACCCTAGTCATTTTATAGACTCAGCTGAACACATACGAATTGTTCAAGTTTACCACTCATTTAAACACTAGTGGTCTTGTTGATACGCATTCATAAAACAAATGCACTAAAATATAAAAACGTACACACTTGGCTGGTAAAGCTATATTCTGATCTGCATTTAAAAAAAAAAAAAAAAAAAAAAAAAAAAAAAAAAAAAAACCACCAAATTTAGCATTGGCATGCTTCTAGAGGACCAATATTTAAGGCACAACACAAGTCACCATTCTTTAATACAACTTTATTTTTAAGTTAAAATATAAAATGCAAAACAATCATTTTCACAGGGGACACCCTTTAGTGGCAGCCTAATTTAACAGTTAACGAATTAACCATATCACTAACACTTTTAAATGCCACATTAAACTATGATGAACAGCACAGATTAAACATGAAATTACTGAATACCTCCCCAAGTCCCCGAACCTGCCAACACAGATTAGGCTACTAGCAGTCAATTAAGTCTAATATTGATTTAAACCATTCAAAGTTGTATTCGCACATTTAGACTTCCCTTAATATAATCTCAGACGAGTATTTTTTTGTGAGTTATATATGGGAAAACCATTTTGCAGTCAATTAAACCGTGCTAATCTGGTTATAAGTCACATATACACATTCTACACAGTGTATATAGTCACATATACACACACTCGCATTCTACTTAACCCAATAGTCAGATATTTTCAAAAAAATTTAAAAAAGGTAAAATAAATGTGCGAACACAACCAACTTTAACTTAATTTATACAAAACATTTACAGGTGGAAAACTCCTATAATGCCGGACGCCGCTTCTCGGCAGTTGCTCCAGACACGTGTCCCGACGAAAAAAGAAACCTGAAGAATAAAAAGACAATATATTAGTTAGAAAACTTTAATTAAAAGCTAGTTTTGATTAGCACTAAAATTAAACCTAATTAAATCGTGTCCCAGTGATTGAGGATAGAACCAGCTGACTGGCACATGCTGGCACCGAAGACATTTCACTGGCGCTAATATTCCTCCATATATTCACACAAGAGTACAAGCAACCGCAAGCGTGCCAAGAATGGAGGTCCGGATTCACAGGTTCATACATTAATAGTATTATAAAGCGCCAATGTCATTTGTCGACTCGAAATAAAACAAATCGGACAACAAATAAATTACTTCGCATACCTTGCCACGCTTCCACTGTTGACGCTGAGACAAAGAGAGAGACCAACAGTCAGCCGCTCCAGTTCTTTTATACTGGCGGCGACGTCATCTACTCGTTGATAGAAGGCAGCCTATCGTCTGACGGCTTTGAGTAATGGGGAGGAGCCAATAACGCTATCGTCCAGCAGGGGGTGCACACGGACCATTTAAAAGCTTCTGGCTAAAACATGGCTAAAAATCTAAATACATTTGAAAGAAAAATAAATGGGGAAGAAATGCATTTAAAAAAATACATAAAAGCAAATTACTTCATACAAAAATAAAATTTCTGTCATCATTAATAATTTTCTTTGAGTTGCTTTTATTATATTTCTAAAAGGAAGATATATGTCTCTTGCATTTGTATTTAATGTTATTTTGCATACATATACAAGAATAGATTTTGAGCGTTGATTGAATTGTAAAGCACTTTGGCCAACATCTATGGTTTTTAAAATGTGCTATATAAATAAAATAAAGCAAACAGAAGCTAAGAATGCAGGAAAGTTGGCTTTCACAGTATTTTTGTTTAACATTATTTAACAATCATTCATTTTCCTTTGGATTATTCCCTTTATTCATCAGGGGTCGCCACAGCGGAATGAACCACCAACTTACCCAGCATATGTTTTACACAGCGGATGCCCTTCCAGCTGTAACCCAGTATCAGGAAACACCCATACACTCTCACATTCACATTCATACACTATGGCCAATTTAGTTTATCCAATTCCCCATATAGCACATGTATTTGGACTGTGGGGGACACTGGAGCACCAGGGGAAACCCACACCAACACGGGGAGAACATGCAAACTCCACACAGAAATGCCAACTGGCCCAGCCAGGGCTTGAACAAGTGATCCTCTTGCTGTAAGCGACAGTGCTAACCACTGAGCCAGTGTGTCACCTATTTGACATTCTTGATTTTATACAATATTATGCAAAGACAGATGTCAAATTTATGCACAAGAATGTTATCATGAATGTGAAAATAATATTTATTTCATAAACCTTTTTTTTTGTTGTTGGCTAAATCTGATATTTACAAAAAGTACATTTTGTAGCTGAATGGAAAACTTTTTTATGCTCATTTATTATCCTAAATGTTTGAAGAATGTTAAAATCCAGAGAAATAAGCTATTTTATATTTTTGGAAAACCCCCAGATGATTTTCATGTCACAAACATTCAAAATAATGTCATCGCCTTTTCCTTTCCTTGTTGCTCGCAAAAGAATTCTTTTGATGTGGAAATCGCACCAACCACCCTCAATCAAAGTTTGGCTACACGACATCTTAAGTCTTTTGAAATTGGAGAGGATTAAGTTCTCTCTCAGAGGCTCGTCTCACAAGTTTTATACTCATTGGAGGCCATGACTAGATTATTTTGATGATTTAACACCTCTGGAAGTGATTATTTAAGACATCATTTTATAGTCGGAATTATTATTATTATTTTTTTAGTCTAGCATTTTTTTCTCCGGAACTGTCATGCCCTAAACTAGACGCATCGGTTCAACCCCAGCACAACTAAAGCTATAATAACCAAGAAGTAGGTAGCACATTATTATTGATGTAACAAGCTAATATATTTATTTTATTTATTTGAAATGATTTATATATTTATCTCAAATTGTACTATTTTTATTATTTTGGTTTTATTGTTAATATTTTATTTTGATTTTATGTTTTATTATTATTGTTTTTTCTTCTATTACTCCGTCTTCTGTTATACGTTTTATAAGAAAAGGGGTTATGTTTATGTATGGGTGCGATGGGCGGGGGGTGTTAGGGTTAAATGTTTACAAAAGTGTTCAAAAAGCAAAAATTGGACATTTGTACACAACAAACGCTATCCACTTGTGTTCAGTTTATAAAAGAAAAAAAGCTATTTTAATTAGTGAAGCATAATGTGTCCTGCGTCGCCATGCTAATGACGCTTTAATATGTTGTGCCTCTGCGCAGCATTATCAGAATCAGAAAGAGCTTTATTGCCAGGTGTGTTCTCAAATATGAGGAATTTGAGTTCCTGACAGAGCTTCTACAGTGCAACAGAGACAGGACAAAAAACAGATAATAGATATATTTTAAATTAGGCATGGGACGATAACTGTTTTTAAGGTTTACCACGGTTTTCTGTAATACCGTTCCTATGGTATGTGTAAGATTTTTTTATTTACTTTTTTTGTTTGTTTTTTAGGACGACAACAGTATGTCCAGCTGAAAAGATATTCAAAGATGCTGTTTTAAATCGTAAAGAAATCTGTGTTAATTTAAGAGCGCAGAAGACAATTCATTTTAATTATTTAGCCGGACATGTTTACTGCTCCAAAATATTATAAATCTTTCAAAAAATAAAAAAATATTGCTTTCAAAGGGGGAAAAATGTGTAGTTTTTTACCCAGACATTTAAAAAGAATATATTTTAGAGCAGTAATCACAATACTGTGAAACCGTGATATTTTTATCCAAGGTTATCATCCCGTCAGAATCTTATTCCGGCCCATGCCTATTTTAAATATAGAAGTAAATAGTGAATGCAAATACACAAATTGACAGGTGTATGTACAGGTATATATACAACGTTATATGTGCAGCTGTTGTGTGCAAATTGGCATGTAAAGTATGCTAGTAAATAAATAAGTGTATAAGAAGCCTAACATGCATTTAGTATGATAAATCAGCACAGCTTTTTCTTCTGTGAAAATTACACACTGCTCTTTCATTTACATCCTTCAGGCCATTCAGGATATAATGATCTTAAAAGGGTAGTTCACCCAAAATAAACTAAGAGGCATTTCTCCCACTTCAACTTAAAGAGCTGACATAGGTGATGATTTTAATGCCCCACAACAAATCCTTTATGCATGAACTTGAATTCTATCTAACTTCTCTAGACGAGTCTTTGCTGCTGAACCATAAACTACACAGCTGTAATCCAACATTGATCTATTCAGTGTAATATATGTATAGTTTTAAGCCAACCTGCCAGCTCTCAGACCTGCGCAGCTACACATCTCATTACGTTCAGAATGTTTTTGCATTTATCTTCCATCCTTTCAATATGTTCGTTCCATGCAAGTCTATTTATCCAGCCACACACCTAAAAATCTCATTTTTGATACCTGTTCTAGTTTTGATTATATAACTTTAACTTTAGATTTGTTCCTTTACTTTTTTTTTGTAAACAGGACCACTTGTGTTTTGTCCACTGAAAATTTGAACTCTAATTTGAATGACCACTCTTCAACCTTATATAGTGCCTCTTGCATTTTCCTCATAATAAAATCTATATTTCCTCCCCTAAACCACAACGCTCCATCATCCGCAAAGAAAGATCTACTAACCCCCTATCTACTTTCGCTAATACATCATTATAATGAAAAGCAACATGCTTATGTCACTCCCTTGAGGAGTACCATTCTCTGTCCTTTGATTTGGTGATGTAAATTCTCCTACTTTTACCTTAATTGATCTCTCTTCCAAAAAAATCTTTAACCCAATTAAACATTCTCTTCTACTCCCATCTTTTCCAGTTTCATTAACAATCCATCACGCAGTACCATATCATAGGCCTTTTCAATGTCAAGAAATACTGCTCCCACTGATTCTTTATTTATTAAAGCTTTTCTTATATCCGTCTCTAAACTTACCACTGAATCCATAGTCCCTCTTCCCCACTTGAAACCACTCTGATTTGGCGATAGTTTCTTACCCTTTTCCAAATAATTTGTCAGTTATTATTTTTTCCATTATTTTACCTATATATGAGAAGTAAGCACTATTGGTCTGTAGCTGTTTGGATTACTATAATCCTTTCCTGGTTTCTTAATATGAATTATTAATACTTCTATACGACTCTTGGCAAAATTCCTTCTCTCCATATTTTGTTCTAGAAATCTAACATACATAATACTCAAAGCCTTGTCACTTAAATGTTTAATCATAGTATAACTTCTAAACGAGATTCTTTTACTCTATTTATCACTCTTTTTAGTTCTGCCATTTGCAACGAAGCATCCAAAATACTGCTTGTTTCTTCTTTTCCGCGCTTTATCAACGGATTACTTTTTAACACCTCTTCCCTTATCCTTAATCTATCCTCACACAGATTTCTAGAGGAGTTCACTTTGGTGAATGCCTCTTCTAGCATCATGACTTTACATCAAATGTTACACAACCTCAAATATTTGCTAAAAGTGCACGTGCACACATCCGCCAGCTCACCGGACGCGCTTGGAGGGCAAAGTTCACATGGAGGCAAGATGGCGGCTTCCTCTGACAGGTATTGTAACGCTCAGACTGAGTAATAGGATTAAGTGTGAATAAAATCAAAGATTTAGCCGTTTGAAAATGCTCTTTATTACTGTAACCCTTTAGATTTGCTCATGTAATACTCATATTACTTCATAGCTCGTAAATTTATCTTTTATATTAGCCACGATTCATTTTCAAATGACTGCTGTTGTGGAACTATGGTAGGTACTGTGATGGGTTTATCGGTTTATTTACAGTATTTTCCATCTGTTTTCGGTGCAGTTGAATGTGTTAGCTGCAGTGTCTGCACGGGTGTTTGTTTTGAGAACTCTTCTATTGTGTTTCAGCTTTGTTTTGCTGCTGTTTCTACTGTTTGTGAGCGCACAGGCTGTGGACCGCAGTAACTTCAAAACATGCGACCAGAGCTCATTTTGCAAGTGAGTATCGTTTAAAATCATAATATATTTTGGAAATAAACGCGATGAATCGGTATAAAAACGAAGAAAGTCTGACTCTGAAAATGAATAACGGCGTTAGCGCGTGTAACGTGTTACTTTTCTAATCGCTGCTCTGAATCGGCCAATTACAGAGGTTTGTGGTTAAAAGTGCTGTTAAAATAGTCGTTCACTTTTACATTTGCAATTGTATTTGTCACCAATTAATAGAATTAACAAACGTGAATTGTTTACTAGCCAAGTCTCATACATTAAGACAAAAACAGCTGAATGTTGATCAATAAAGGATTCATCTTACTGAGCTAGCGCGCGCCCCCTGTTGAAAGAATAGTTAACTGAACTCGACAGTATTGACTCTAACTCTTCATACTTTTACTATGGGAAAAGTTAGTTAAATGTTCGGACTTTCTGAATGAAATAATTTCAGAAGGGTATTCTTTGTCAATTCTAAATGGTGGAATCATATTATCAGCCAACGACTATCAAAGTACAACATTGTTCACAGTCAATTAAATAGTGCTAATGTTGTTTTAAATTCAAACTGCATGCAATTTCAGACCGAATATATTAGCATGGTAAACAATATAGTTACCATCTCACAGTTTGTGACTGAAATAATGTACGAATATAAAGCCAACTTTACCAACGTATACTTTTTTTATGAACTTAAAGGGATAAATCACCCAAAAATGAATAAATTGTATGTTTAAGGAGCTTTTTTTTTCATTAAAATATCTATAAAAGACTTTAACTGTGTCATTTATTTTCCTAATGTTTGTTGTGGATCTGAGCAGCATTATAACAAAAGCCTTAAATGTATTTAGTAAAATTACACACTGGTCCTTTTAATTTTCCTTCCTTCTTTCCCTTCCTTTAATGTTCCTTTTAATGCACTCTCCTTCAGTCCATCCAGAATGTAATGATTTTAAAGGGGTAGTTCACCCAAAAATGAAATTTACTCACGATTTACTCTCCCTCAAGTGCTTTTTTGGTAGTTTTTTTTTAAATCTGTTGAACACAAAGATACATTTAAGTAAACTAAACATTGGCATCCATAGTAGGAAAAAAACAAATACCATGAAAGTCAATGTTTACAGATTTTTAGTACCTTTTTAATATCTTATTTTTTTCCAGACAGGTTTGGAACAAGAATGAGTAAATGATGACAGAAATTTCATTTTTGGGTGAACTATCCCTTTAACTTAAATATCATAAACTTGTAGTCAGTGTTAATTATCCCTATAAGAGCCAAAAGCAGCATATAAGTGAACTACAACATTAAAATTCTGGCTTCTAACAAGGTTATCGGAAACAAAATAATCTGTCTATAGATGAATCTGAACATTTTTACAGCATTATTGCATGCAATCCATACATCTTTTGAATCAAACTAGATCAAAACTCGCCAAAATAAGTTTTTTTTTGGTAACTTCTAATTAAAATGGCCCGATTTACCACATAATTCCTACGTATATAATCCAATGATGCTGTTTTTGTGTACACTTGTGTATTCATGGTGTTATTCCTATTTGTTAAATGCACATTTGTTTCATTAGCTGTTGCTTTGCTCCCCCTAAAATACATAATATAAATAGTTTTTTTTTCTTTTTACATTTGAAAGAACTTAATAGCAGGAGTAAAACATTTATTTGACCGATATTTGTAATTTTTTTAGCATGCGTGCAATTATGAATACTGCCAAAATTGATCAGATACTGCCTTGTATGCATTCACTGCGCTGCACGTATTTTCTTAAGTGTGTGAATGTGTGTGTTTCTGCAGGCGTCAAAGGGAGCTGAAGCCAGGTCAGTCTCCGTACAGAGCTCTGCTGGACACACTGGAGCTGAGCGACTCCCGACTCACACTGCAGCTCATCAACGACAACAACAAGGTCAGTGAGAGTCGCACAGAATCAGAAAAAAAATTATAAAAATACGCGTGTAATAAATATTAGAACAATATAATAAGCAGCTGAGGGCAACATGGTGGCTCAGTGGTTAGAACTGTGGTCCCGTCTGGGTCAGTTGGCATTTCTGTAAAGTTTGCATGTTCTCCCCGGGTTGGCGTGGGTTTCCCCCTCAGTCCAAACACATGCGCTATAGGGGAATTGGGTAAGCTAAATTGGCCGTAGTGTATGTGTGAATGATTGTGTATGGGTGTTTCCAAGTACTGGGTTGCAGCCAGAAGGGTATCCGCTGTGTAAAACAAATGCTGGATAAGTTGGTGGTTCATTCCACTGTGGCGACCCCTGATGAATAAAGGGACTAAGCTGAAGGAGACTAAATGAATGAATAAGCAGCTGCTTTTAAAGTGATAGTTCACCCAAAAGGAAAGTTCCATCATTATTTACTCTTTAAACCTTTAAACTGTTTGAGTTTCTTATTTCTGTTGAACACACATAAAAAGATATTCTGAAGAATGTTGGAAATCGGTAACCATTGACATCCGTAGTATTTTTTTGTTCCTACCATGAAATGAGTTTGTGCAAGGTTGCATGTCTGATTAGGCAAGTCATCGGACAACAATCAAAAATAATTATACATTTCTTAAGGGGCTAATAATATTGACCTTAGCAGTTTTTAAAGGAATACTTCACCCAAAATGAAAAATTGTCCTCACTTACTCTTTACTTGTTTCAAATCAGTTTAACTTTTCTTTTTCTTCTTTTGAACACAATTGAAGATATTTTGAAGAAACCTGTAACCATTGACTTCCATAGTGTTTGTTTTTCCTACCATTATAAACAAATACTATGGAAGTCAATGGTTACAGTTTTTCAGCTTTCTTCAAAACGTCTTATTGTGCATTCAACAGAATAAACTCATAAATACACTAACTATTAACTCCTCCTAAAGCAAGTTTCTTATATTGAATCCAAAATAAGATACTCTGAAGAATGTTGCTTGCCTTATAGTGGATGGTAGCCATTGACTTCTATAGAAAATAAATAAAACAAAACTATGGAAGTGCAGGCAGCGATCTGGTGTCTTCCTAATATGATCTTTGTGTTTAACAAAAGCAAGAAACTCTTTTTGAGAATTGAGTCTTGTGTTTGTTCGCAGGTCCGCTTGTTGCTGGAGCTGTACAGACTGCAAGGGAACATGACGCGGGTGAAGATTAACGAACTCAAACCAATCAAGCCTCGTTATGAGGTGCCAGATGTGCTCATCTCTGATCCCATCACTGAAGCGTAAGTCAAGTTGACCGACTCCATCACAACTGCTTTTACTGTGTAGATAAAGCAACAGTCAGGATTATTCATTTAAACAAAGAACAAAATGAACAAAAGGCACACGAACGTGTCAGTTTAACCAGTTAATCAGGAATGAACAAGCAGACACGGTTACACAACATGTATTTCTAAATTTGTAAAATGAATCAATAAGTGGCAAATACCAGCCTTCGTTAAAGTACCTATATTATCTTTTATAAATATATATATATATGTATATATATGATAGAAAAAGAAAAAAATATGCAGTGAGCGGCAGTTCTGTGGGCGCTAATGCCAGAAATCAGAGGAGAATGGCCAGACTGGTTCCAGCTGATAGAAAGGCAACAGTAACTCAAATAACCACTCGTTACAAGCAAGGTCTGCAGAAGAGCATCTCTGAACACACAGCACGTCCAACCTTGAGGCAGATGGGCTGCAGCAGCAGAAGACCACACCGGGTGCCTCTCCTGTCAGCTCAGAACAGGAAACTGAGGCTACAATTCACACAGGCTTAGCAAAATTGAACGATTGGAGAAACGTCGCCTGGTCTGAGTCTCGATTTCTGCTGGGACATTCAGATGGTTGGGTCAGAAGTTGGTGTTAACAAAATAAAAGCATGGGTCCATCTTGCCTTGTATCAGCTGTTCAGGCTGGTGATGGTGTGGGGGTTATTTTCTTGGCACACTTTGGGTCCATTAGTACCAATTAAGCATCATGTCAACGCCACAGCCTTCCTGAGTATTGTTGTTGACCATGTCCATCCCTTTATGACCACAGTGTACCCATCTTCTGATGGCTACTTCCAGCAGGATAACACACCATGTCATAAAGCACGAATCATCTCAGACTGGTTTCTTGAACATGACAATGAGTTCACTGTACTCAAATGGCCTCCATAGTCACCAGAGCTCAATCCAATAGAGCACCTTTGGGATGTGGTTGAACGGGAGATTCGCATCATGGATGTGCAGCCGACAAATCTGCAGCAACTGCGTGATGCTATCATGTCAATATGGAGCAAAATCTCTGAGGAATATTTCCAGTAGCTTGTTGAATCTATGCCACGAAGGATTAAGGCAGTTCTAAAGGCAAAAGGGGTCCAACCTGCTATTAGTATGGTGTGCCTAATAAAATAATTAAATAATAAAAAAATTATTAAAAATAAAAATCAATAATTTTTTCAATAAAAAAATAATCTGTAAAATAAACTACAACTGTAATCATATTGGAGAATTTTCTGATTATAATGTACGGTTAAAATAAGAAGCTGCATTCTGTTCATGAACCGTCAGCTGACTGACTGACTGTGTGCATGTGTGTCCTCAGGCTGTCTGTGGTATCTCAAGATGACAACAGTCTTGTTTTGTCTCTGGGTGGAAATGAGCAGCGGCTCATAGTCAGCGCTCAGCCGTTTCGCCTGGACATCATCGAGGGCCCTCAGGTGCTTATGTCCCTCAACTCCAAGGGCCTGCTGGCCTTCGAGCACCTGCGCGTGCGCAAGGACACGTGAGTCCAAATCACACACAACAAGCAGCACGTTCAGAAAGCTTAGGATAGTTCACCCAAAACTGAAAAATCTGTCATAATCTACTCACTCTTTACTTTCAAACCTTCTTTCTTCTGTTCAACACAAAAACGATATTAAACAAAATATTGCAAACCAGTAACCTTTGACTTCCAGTATTTGTTTATCCTATGGACGTGAATGGTTACTGGTTATTAGCTTTCTTCACAATATCTTCTTTAGTTTTCAACAGAACTAAGATTTGGAGCTTCTTGAGGGTGAATAAATAGTGAGTCAATTTTCATTTTTGGGTGAACTGTTGCTTTAAGATTAGAGGATGCTATCTGTTATCTAATACTTAAGAATACTGCTTTCCTGGGGTCCATTTCTGGTTTGCTGTATACTTTTTGTTTACTCCATTTTCACTCTTTTTGTGTTATTAGCACTCGTTATTCCCCTCATAGAGATGTGGTCTTAAAGGGACAGATCACCTAAAATGTATATCGTTTACTCATCCTCCACTTGTCCCTAACCTGTTTGAGTTTTTCTTCTGCTGAACACAAAGCAACACATACTGAAAAATGCTGTAAAAAATAGCATTTTCATTTTTGTTCCTACTAATCAAAGCTGTTTTTCCTATTTTTTTCAGTATGTCTGTTGTGTTCAACAGAAGAAAGAATTTCATAAGAGTTTACAACCACTGAATAATGACCCGTTTCCATTGAGTGGTACTGTACAGTACGCTTTTATGTTCGTTTCCACTGTCAAAAGGTACCAAAAAGCGAGCCGTACCGTACCACTTTTTGGGTACCCTTTCCAAAGGATACCTATCACAACAAAAGGGTACCAAAAGGTTGAGCCAGATGAGCAGCTGAACACTATTGGTTTACAGAGATATGTCTAGCGCGTATACAAGCCAGTGGAATAAAAACAAACGAAGTGCCATTTTTAAATACTCAGCTGAGACATTACACTGTAATAATATATACACAGTTGAAGTCAGAATTATTAGCCCCCCTTTTAATTTTTTTCCCCAATTCCTGTTTAATGGAGAGCAGATTTCTAATCATAATAGTTTTAATAACTCATTTCTAATGACTAATAAAAAATTAATTTTATCTTTGCCATGATTACAGTACATAATATTTGACTAGATATTTTTCAAGACACTTCTATACAGCTTAAAGTGACATTTAAAGGCTTAACTAGGTTAATAAGGTTAACTAGGCAGGTAAGGGTATTTAGGCAAGTTATTGTATAACGAGAGTTTGTTCTGTAGACAATCAAAAATATATATAGCGTAAAGGGGCTAATAATTTTGACCTTTAAAAATGGATTTTAAAAAATTAAAACAGCTTTTATTCTAGCTGAAATAAAGCAAATAAGACTTTCTCCAGAAGAAAAAATATTATCAGACATACTGTGAAAATATCCTTGCTCTGTTAAACATCATTTAGAAAAAAAAATAAAAAATAAAAAATTAAAATGGAGGCTAATAATTCTGACTTCAACTGTGCATATAATAACAAGCCGTGGTCGACCCAAGCTTAAGCAAACCTTGTCGTCGCCTTGATGTACAGCCACAAAGCCAAGAAGAAGAGCTTAAATTATTTAAGGCCTAAATGTATGCTTTTTTTTTTGTAATTGGTAACATTTCAGAGACTAAGTCTCTGTATGTGTTCACAAATGTTTTATTTATTTTATAAAATCACAGATCTTACAGTAGGCTGTTTCGTATTATCATTGATCTTCAACTGTAATCAAATCCTGTTCATAAATAGGTCAGTAATGAATATTTATTTATATAAAGTAGTTGTTTTGTAAGAAGTGCTTCTCATATGTGAACTTTAAGCGAGAGAAAGACAGGTGTGCCAAGCTTGTGGCATCATATTCAAAAAGAGGCTGTAATTGCTGCCAAAGGTGCATCAACAAAGTATTGAGCAAAGGCTGTGAATACTGATGTACATCTGATTTTTTTTTTTTTTTTTTTTTTTTTTTTTTTTTTTTACTAAATGTGCAACAATTTCAAAAACTCTTTTTCGCTTCGTTATTATGAGGTATTGTGTGTAAATGTTAAGGAAATAAACGAATTTAATTCATTTAGCAATAAGACTGTAACATAAAAAAATGTGGAAAAAGTCAAGCGCTATGAATACTTTCCGGATGCACTGTACAAACTAGTTAATTTACTGGACAGAGCATTTGGAAATGGCATTGATCCCTTGTTGGTTTGTCCTGAAACATTTATGCATTATTATTAACATGAAGAGTCATTTTAAATGTGTATATACAGTTAAAGTCAGAATTATTAGCCCACCTGTATTTATTTTTCTCCAATTTCTGTTTAACAGAGAGAAGTTTTTCATCACATTTCTAATCATAATAGTTTTAATAACTCATCTCTAATCACTGATTTCTTTTCTCTTTGCCATGATGACAGTAAATAATATTTGACTAGATATTTTTCAAGACACTTCTATACAGCTTAAAGTGACATTTAAAGGCTTAACTACAGTAGGTTAATTAGGCAAGTCATTGTATAACCGTGGTTTGTTCTGTAGACAATCAAAAACAAATATTGTTTAAAGGGGATAATAATATTGACCTTAAAATGGTTTTTAAAAAAATTTAAAACTGCTTTTATTCTAGCTGAAATAAAACAAATAAGACTTTCTTCAGAAGAAAATATATTATAGGAAATACCGTGCAAAATTCCTTGCTCTGTTAAACCTCCTATGAGAAATATTTAAAAAGGAAAAAAAAAAAAAATCACAGGAGGGCGAATAATTCTGACTTCAGCTGTATATAATGAATGTGATGTCATGTTGTTCTTTAAATATGTTCACAGTTAAATCGTCATCAGGCTTAACATTGAAATATTTCCTTCTGGCATGTGAATCTTTTAGTTTAAATCTTACACTGAAGAATGTTTGTAAATGTTTTATCAATTCTCATCACATTCTCTTTTCCTCCCCCTTTTTTTCCTCCACTTTCCTCTCTTCTGTCACGCTCTGCAGTATCTCACATAAAATAAGTAGCACAGTTGGTAGCATGTGGGACTCGATCAAGAGCGTTTTCTCTAGGTAACATCCATTTGTCCAGTTCTTGACTGTGAAAGAAACACAATCAATCTCTGATAAACTTGGTGTTAGCCTTGTTTGATTTAATCAAGCGAATTTGTAAACCAGATTATTCATGTTGCACAATTTGTTGTAGACTTAAAATGTATAAGAACTGTAGATTTGAAAGGGTAAGCATAGTACCTACCAGAGTATGTTGTGTTTTGTATAACTATGATAATTGTTTGCATTGATTTAGATATAATGCACATCAGTTTTGTTAATTTCTGCCTGCTTCAAATTGTTTTAGTTTAAGTTCACTCTGTTGATTGTGGATTTTTATTATAAACATTTATAGACCACAAAACTTTACTTTTGTCTTTGCTAAAGACACATAGTTAATTTTTGATTTGCTTATGATTAGGGGTGGACAAAGTGCACAAATCATGTAGTAGAAGTGTAGGTACCATAATCAAATATGACTTCAGTTACATTGAATCTTTTATGTACTGAAGTAAAATGACCTAACGGAATCATTTCATCGTCTTTTAATTATATGAATGAATGAAACAAAAAATAATATTGTGTAGAAATGTGTTTCTCTTTTCTTTATGTAGATTCATTCACCCTTGAGGTGTGCTTTATTATCTTTTATTTGTTTTTCAGCTAAATATACAGTATTTAAATATATTTTTTTACACAATAACCAATATTGTCCACTGCTCAGGTAATGACAGACTCTTACATCTTGGGGCCCCGTTTACAGTAATACGTTTTAGTTTTAAAACGCTTAAGTTTTGCTACGGTTATGCCTTCCGTCCACACTACCCTGGAGTTTTCGAACCCTGGAAATGGAGCATTTTGAAAATGCTGAAGAGGCCATTTTGGTTTTAAAACGCTGCTGCTCCGTGTCAGTGTGGATGGGGAAAATGCACTTTCCGGATGCACTGTACAAAACTAGTTTGTATTTACTGGATGGAGCATTTGGAAATGGCATTGATCCCTTGTAGGTTTGTCCTGAAACAATTATGCATTATTATTAACATGAAGAGTCATTTTAAATGTGTATATACAGTTGAAGTCAGAATTATTAGCCCACCTGTATTTATTTTTCTCCAATTTCTGTTTAACAGAGAGAAGATTTCTCCAACACATTTCTAATCATAATAGTTTTAATAACTCATTTCTAATCACTGATTTATTTTATCTTTGCCATGATGAGAGAACATATTTGACTAGATATTTTTCAAGACACTAGTATTCAGCTTAAAGTGACATTTAAAGGCTGAACTAGGTTAATTAGGTAAGTTACAGTAATTAGGCAAGTCATTGTATAACGATGGTTTGTTCTGTAGACTTTTGAAAACAAATATTTCTTAAGGAGGCTAATAATATTGACCTTAAAATGGTTTAAAAAAATAAAAAAAGCTGCTTTTATTCTAGCAGTCCACACTACCCTGGAGTTTTCGAACCCTGGAAATGGAGCTTTTGAACATGCTGAAGAGGCCATTTTGGTTTTAAAACGCTGCTGCTCCGTGTCAGTGTGGATGGGGAAAATGCACTTTCCGGATGCACTGTACAAAACTAGTTTGTACTGGACGGAGCATTTGGAAATGGCATTGATCCCTTGTAGGTTTGTCCTGAAACATTTATGCGTTATTATTAACATGAAGAGTCATTTTAAATGGACCGTTTTAAATGTGTATATACAGTTCAAGTCAGAATTATTAGCCCACCTGTATTTATTTCCCAGTTTCTGTTTCATGGAAATAAGATTTTTTTCAACACATTTCTAAACATAATAGTTTTACTAACTCATCTCTAATAACTGATTTATTTTATCTTTGTCATGATGACAGTAAATAATATTTGACTAGATATTTTTTAAGACACTTCTATACAGCTTAAAGTGACATTTACAGGCTTAACTAGATTAATTAGGTGAGTTACAGTAATTAGGCAAGTCATTGTATAACGATGGTTTGTTCTGTAGACTATCAAAAACAAATATTGCTTAAGGGGGCTAATAATATTGACCTTAAAATGGTTTTTTAAAAAAGCTGCTTTTATTCTAGCAGTCCACACTACCCTGGAGTTTTCGAACCCTGGAAATGGAGCGTTTTGAAAATGCTGAAGAGGCCATTTTGGTTTTAAAATGCTGCTTCTCCGTGTCAGTGTGGATGAGGGGAAACGGAGTCATCTGAAAACCGAGGCATGGCTGATTGGGGCTTTTTCCTCAATATTAAGTGCACAAAGTTCAGTCTTGCATCCTCTCCTTGTAAGTTCAGACTTCGCAAGTTTGATATGGAAAACAAACTCCCGAGGACACGTCGGGCAAATCTCTATAACCTCATTCACATCACTCTGGCTACGCTGTTTTACTATCTTAACTCTAAAAATGTTGAGGCGTCGTGTTGCTGCATATTTAGATGACCGTCATCTTTGTATGCATATTTATACCAAAACGGAGCCTATAACATTATTGCCTCCTCTCATTTTCATTGAAAAATACGAAACATACCCTGTCTTGTTTACTGAATATCAGTTTTAATAATCAATAATGGCCATTATTAAGGTATAATGTACAGTAAGTTTATCCAATATAGTCAAACAATCAATCTAATAAGTAGAGTCAGTGTGCACGGTTACATTACCTGTGTTACCTGAGAACAAGTAATAGATTCAAAAGACTAAAGAGTCAGATAGAGACGAGATGAATTAAATATCACGTTAACGACTATAGTGAGATTAGATCCAGCGGAAGATCCTTGGGGAACTGTCCGACATGATCTGCTCTCATCTGGTGAGCTGTGCTCTCAGCACCTGCTGACTGCCTGGAGCTCAGATGTGCGCATACGCTGCAGCGCATGCTAAAGTGTGTGTGTGGTCACGTGATGTGCGTTTTCAGTGGTGTAATGTGGATGGAGAGCTGTTCAGAAACACCAGTGTAGATGTGGATCACTTTCGTTCTAAAATGTAGTTTTAAAACTACAACGTATCAGTGTCAACGTGGCCTTATTAAACTGTTGTTAATTACAGTCTTTTTTAGCTAATTGCTGCATGCTCTGATGTACATGATTGAAACTATTTTTGCAAAGAACAATTGTTAAACGCACAGAATCAGCAGATGCTTGTTTTGTTTTAGCATCACCATGTATTTGGGAATTCTTTGTTGTTTTTTCTTTAAGAAATTGAATTGCAAAGTGATTTGAAAAATGGGTATTTTATTGCTCTGATTATCAGTGTATTGATGGGTCTTTAAATCAAACCATTTTACCAGGTTTACTTTTATTTTTTGTTTCACCAATGAGTCTTTGTATTAATAGAAAATATACCTGCTTTGCAGCAACAGCGAGTCTGAGGAAACCACAGGACAGGAGAAAGAGAAGCAGCAAACCGATGAGGTGTGTCCCTGCATGTGTGTGTGTGTGCTCGTGCTTTAATAACTGCAGTGAAATACATGCTATAATCTGCATTTTTTTAAAAGGCCTAATTATGCTTTTACCTTGATATTAACATGATAAAATAGAGTTATTGTCTGAAATTACTTGTCAGTAATGCTGCTTCAAAAATCTACATGAAATGAACTCTCTTCAGGACATTTTTAGCAAGGTGTCACTTTGTAGAAGTTTTATCAAGTATTAATGCTAAAAATCATATTTAATTTATGCATTCATAAATTTGTTGTTTTTCAATTGTGTTTATTAATGAAATGTTTTGCCATGAAAATAGTCTTTGTTGCTGACATGGCATTAAATAAAACTTCATCATCATCAGAAATCTACATATGTTTGTAATATATCTGCATAATGAACATCTATGGTCATTAGCTGTTCATGAACAATATCTAGCTATTATATTGAGGAAGACAGTGGCTCAGTGGTTAGCACTGTGGCCTCACAGCGAAAAGGTCGCTGGTTTGAGTTCTGGCTGGGCCAGTTGGCATTTTTGTGTTGAGTTTGCATGTTCTCCCCGTGTTGGTGTAGGTTTCTTCCAGGTGCTCCGGTTTCCCCCACAGTCCAAACACATGCACTATAGGTGAATTGGATGAACTAAATTGGCCACAGCGTATGTGTGTGTATGAATGCAAGAGTATATGGGTGTTTCCCAGTACTGGGATGCGGCTGAAAGGGCATCCACTGTGTAAAACCTATGCTGGAATAGTAGGCAGTTCATTCCGCTGTGGTGACCCCTGATAAATAAGGGTCTAAACCAGGGGTCACCAATCTCAGTCCTGGAGGGCCGGTGTCCCTGCAGGGTTTAGCTCCAACTTGCCTCAACACACCTGGCTGGGTGTTTCAAGTATACCTAGTAAGACCTTGATTAGCTCATTCAGGTGTGTTTGATTATTGGAACTAAAATCTGCAGGACACCGGCCCTCCAGGAACAAGTTTGGTGACCCCTGGTCTAAACCAAAGAAAAATGAATCCATGAGTTGAAGAAGTGCTGAAATTCAGATTTTGTACACAGTAAAAAACATAAAAATGTTTCCTTTCTTTTGTTTGTTTGTTTGTTTGTTTTTAATCAAATGAACTTTTCTAGTCATCGAAAAATTGTAAGATAAACTTTGTAGAGCATAAATTGTGTTGACCTGATTCATAAAAATGCTTTTCGTCATGACTTTTTGCCATTTTAATTTAAGTGTAAGGAATGTTTGTTTATTTTTGTGACACTGGACCTTCTGACCAGTCAGAGTAGAGAAGGTTCTCAGAAGGTGGAGTTTAGAGAGACCAGATCATTGAACCAACTGTTTTAGACACTGTGATATAAAGAGAGCTTATGCTGCAGTAAATATTATGACGATTATTGGTATTTTATTTATTTATTTATTTTATATATTATATACAGTTGAAGTCAGAATTATAAGACCCTCTGAATTATTAGCCCCTCTGTTTATTTTTTCCCCAATTTCTGTTTAACGGAGAGAAGATTTTTTTTCAACACATTTCTAAACAAAATAGTTTTAATAACTCATCTCTAATAACTGATTTATTTTATCTTTGCCATGATGACAGTAAATATGATTTCACTAGATATTTTTCAAGACACTTTGATACAGCTTAAAGTGACATTTACAGGCTTAACTAGGTTAATTAGGTTAACTAGGCAGGTTAGGGTAATTAGGCAAGTTATTGTATAATGATGGTTTGTTCTGTAGACAAAATTCTGACTTCAACTATATATATATATATATATATCTCAAAAAACATCTATCTATCCATCAATCCAGTTGTATGTGTGTGTGTATGTATGTATGTATATATATATATATATATATATATACACACACATACAACTGGATTGATGGATAGATAGATGTTTTTGTGCGTTTTTGATAAATAATATATATATATATATATATACATTACAAAAAATGCACAAACAAAAAAACGCACAAAACATATAATACTTTTTATAAAAAAAGTCATAAATAACAATTCAAGTTAATAAAGACATTAAATAATAATAAAAAAAACAAGCACCAGTGCATCCAAACATGCACCATATAGAGTAAATAATATACACCAAGTTTTAATTGATCTAACTCAAAATTTTAAAAATAGAGTGGAAAAGTAGGAGTATTTAAATATTTGTTTTATAGATACAAGTTTTTTTTTAGCAAACCAAAACAAAAAAGCATAATGGGACAGTTTAAATGAAGATTTATTGCACCTTGTGTACTGTGTTCATTCTTGAGTTTTAAGCTTTGGATTGAGAATATTAGTTGTATTTTTTTGTTAAGATGTAAAGTTTCTTTTTGGTTGTTTTTTTTTTTTTTTTACAGAAAATATTTGATTTTTAATTTTATGTTTATTTTAGGATGGACAAATAAAAGAAGAGGAGGAGAAACCGGGAATGTGGGAGGAAACATTCAAATCTCATAGTGATTCAAAGCCCAACGGTACATTTAATAAATTAGTCAATCTTTCCCATTATACTCACTCAGCATGTTAAGTAGAACATATGTAAGATAAATGCAGTCAAGTTAAATTTTTTTGTGTAATTTTCATTTCAGGTCCATCATCTATTAGTTTAGATTTTTCTCTGCCCGGTGTGGAGCATGTGTACGGCATTCCCGAACACGCAGACACACTCAGACTGAAGAGCACAGAGTGAGTTACACAAACATGAGTCTGACACATGAGCAGCTTAAAGGGGCAGTTCACCCAAAAACTTAAAATAATTTGGTAACACAGTGAGTAAATTTTCAGTGAAGTCTATGGTTACCGGTTTCCAACATTTTGGTAAATATGTTTTAGATATCAGAAGAAAAAAAAGAGGTTTGGGAAGTGTGAGTAAATGCTGACCAGAATTTTCAGTTTTGAGCGAACCGTTCCCTTAAGGTTTTGAATTAAAGGGGTGGTCCAGAGTGTATTTTTAAGGCTTTGTTGTGTTTATAAGGTTCAAAGCAATGTGTGCTCATACTTCACTTGTAGAAAATCACACTATTTTTTTCATATACTTTGATTATATACAGCTACTCTGCTAACATGAAAATGACTGTCATATATTTCCTAGTTCCTCTGAAAGCCGCCCTCAAGAGACTGATTGGTCAGCTAACATAATGTGCTGTGATTCGTAGATCAGCTCCACGTCACGCCTCCACAAGCACGCACTTTGATTCGGCTGTGTAAATAGTGTCAATCAGAGTAGCTGTTAGCAGTGTAGCAGTTAGTCACTAAAATAAAATGTAACGAGTGAATATAGGGTGTGGCTCCTTTAAGGGAATCGCCATTTTATGTGTGTGTGCGCGTGAACAGTCTGTAGACGCATGTAACACGAGAACTGCATGTGTGCTGGAGCGATATTTCTTTTTATTTTTCTCTGATGCTGGAATTAAGTTATTTTTCTGTAATATACAGTGACGCTGTTGACAGGAGAATAAAGCGCAAGATGTGGGATGCGACCGGTGTGAGCTTTGATTAATTTTTTTGCTGCAACACGAGTTAGGCGAGCTATCCTGTATTTTTTTTTATCTAACTCAACGTGCTACATGTCTTTTGCATATATTCAGAATAAGCATGTGTAAGTAATATGAAACGTTCACAATCTTTTGTGAGTTCATTATCTGAGATGTAGAACGCAGAGAAAGCTACCGCATAGAGAGACACTGCAGCGCTGTTGAAGATTGTTTACAGCGGTTTGTCTGATAAATATACATTTTTGGCTAAATTGTTAGCCGTGCCAAGCAGCATTTCCCATTGTTTACAACCTTGCTACAACATACCGTTAACACTAGACACTGTGCATGTAATAGATAAATTTTAACAGATTAAAGATACTTGCAGGTTGTGGCTCACAATCCACAGCTTCTGCTTGTTGGAGCTGCTACTTTGAGGAGCTTTCAGCCGAATCCAGCACTGAACTGGGAGAGATTCTGGAAGTTCTCCTTTGTCAAATACTAGCTATATATATATATTTATAATTCTCTGGATTTCCTAAAATGAGATTTCTGTTATTTACACACCTGTTGCTTGTTCCAAACCTGTTTAACTTTGTTTTTTTTGTTAAGCACACACAAAATACACAATTAGGAAATATTTGTAAAAGAATCAATTTCACAGGATGTCTAATCATTTCGATTTCAACTTTATTTGTTTTTTTTTCCCTTCAGTAATTCAGACCCGTATCGGCTGTACAACCTGGATGTCTTTCAGTATGAGCTGCACAACCCAATGGCTCTTTACGGGGCCGTTCCTGTCCTCATATCTCACAGCACTGAGCGCACCATGGGCATCTTCTGGCTCAACGCAGCCGAGACATGGGTGGATATCAGCTCAAACTCTGCAGACAAGGTGAGCGACCTGCAGGCATAATGCTAGCATGTTTTGTACCAATGCTCAAGTGGTTTATTAGCCTCCTAGCATGTTTCTAAAATGGTTTAACACTGTTTTAGCATGCTGCTAGCATAATTAAGCACAATATTCACATTTTAACACGTTGTTAGCATTTTTATAAGATTGCTAGCATGTGTCTAGCCTGATCTAAAACAATTCTAGCATGATATAACGTATATAGGTAGCATGTTTCTAGCAAATATTATTCATGCACTACTGCCATTCTAACATGGTGTTATTAGCATGATTTTAAAAGATTATGTTGGTAAACACTGCAGTGCTCTTGAATATATTGTTCTTTCTGCCTGAATTATGCTAGCAAAATTGTAAATGGCTAGCCTGCTAGTGTATTTGATCAGCAATGTTTATTAACATTACTAACATGATGTAGCATGCTAAGCATGTTTTAACACGCTGTTAACATGTTACCAGTGTGCTGATTCATTTCATTGTTCACATTGTTAGCATGTTTTGTATCAATGCTTAAATGGTTTATTAGCCTCCTAGCATGTTTCTAAAATGATTTAACACTGTTTTAGCCGGTTGCTAGCATAATTAAGCACAATATTCACATTTTGACACATTGTTTACAAGTTGTTAGCATTTTTATAATACTGCTAGCATGTGTCTAGCCTGATCTAAAACACTTCTAGCATGATATAATGTATATAGGTAGCATGTTTCTAGCAAATATTATTCATGCACTACTGTCATGCTAACATAGTGTTGCTAGCATGTTTTGTAACAATGCTTAAATTGTTTATTAGCCTCCTAGCATGTTTCTAAAATGTTTAACACAGTTTTAGCATGTTGTTAGCGTAACTAAGCACTTGTTTACTTGTTTATGTTAGCATTTTTATAATATTGCTAGCATGTTTCTAGCGTCATCTAACACACTTCTAGCATGATATAACGTATATAGTTAACACATTTCTAGCAAGTATTATTTACCCATTGTTGCCATAGCATGTTGTTTGCGTTATTTAACATGCTGACATGATTAAACTATTATATTTGACAACTTTGTCATTGTTCTATCTGTCTCAATTATGCTAGCTACATGTTAAGGTATGCTAGCCTGCTAGTGTGTTTAAACTGCAGTATTTCTTAACATTACTAGCATGATGTAGCACACTGTTGGCTTGTTTTCACACATTGTTAACATGTTACAATGAGTTGGATCATGGTAGAAACATGCTAGCAACATGCCAAAACATGTTATCATTGCGTTAAATGTTGCTAGAGACATTGTTCACATTGCTAGTAAGTTTTGTAACCGTGCTTGAATGGTTTATGAACTTCCTAGCATGCTTCTAAAATGATTTAACATGTTTTAACACTGTTTTAACACATTGTTATCATTTTAAGTATTTGTTAGCATGTGCCCATCATGATCTAACACACTTCTAGCATGATATAATATATAAGTAGCTTGTTTCTAGCAAGTATTACTGAAACACTGCTGCTGTGCTACCCTAGCATGTATTATGGTGATGTTTAAATGATTACATCTAACAACACAGCAGAGCTCTTGAATATATTGTTATGTCTGAATTATGCTAGCTACATGTTAAAATATGCTAGCCTGCTACTGTGTTTAAAGAGCAGTTTAACATTACTAGCAAGCATGATGTAGCACACTGTTAACATGTTTAGCACCTTGTCAACATGCTACCAATGTGCTGACTCATAGTAGAAACATGCTAGCAACATGCCAAAACATGTTAGCATTGTGTTAAATGTAAGCTTTTCACATTGCAAGTATGTTTCATAACAATGCTTGAATGGTTTATCAGCTTCCTAGCATGTTTCTAAAATTATTTAACGCTGTTTTAGCATGTAATTCACACTAACACATTGCTTACAGGTTGTTAGCAAATTTAAAGTATTTGTTAGCATGTGTCCAGCATCATCTAACACACTTTTAGCATGATGTAACATGTAAGTAGCATGTTACTAGCAAGTATTATTCACACACTACTGCCATGCTACCATAGCATGTTGTTAGCATGATTTAATACGGTCACGTTTTTAAATGATTACATCTAACAACACATCAGTGCTCTTGAATATATTGTTCTTTATGTCCGAATTATGCTAGTTGCATGTTAAAATACGCTAGCCTGCTAGTGTGTCTAAACAGCAGTTTAACATTACTAGCTAGCATGATGTGTTAGCATGTTTTAGCACCTTGTGAACATGCTACCAATGTGCTGAATCATGGTTTAACATGCTAGTTACCTGCCAACATATGTTAACATTGTGTTTAGATATTTTTGTGTTTATAAACATATTTTTTTACATTGCTAGCATGTTTTAGCACATTGGCTGATAGACTAAATATATCAGAGAGCCGTTCTGTGTTATTTACTTGCATATTATTTTTCTGTATCTGTACATTTCTTGGTTCAAAGTTTTAAATGAGTGTCTGTAATTCAGACAGTGTTTGTGAAAATGCAGGACTTTTTGCAGGTGTCTAGCGACGCTCCTCAGACGGATATCCGCTGGGTTTCTGAGAGCGGGATTATTGATGTCTTTATCATGCTTGGACCAAAACCTGCAGATGTCTTCACTCAGTACGCCTCGCTCACAGGTACGCAAACACATAAGAAAATTTCCACAGCACAGTTTGAAAAACATGCTTGGTTTCTTAAAAGTAGCCGGCTGCTAGCTCTCTGCAACTCTCACATGGTTGCCCGCTGAAGCTAAGCAGGGCTGCGCCCGGTCAGAACCTGAATGGGACACCACATGGGAAAGCTTCCGGAAGTGATGTTAGTGAGACCAGCAGAGGGCGTCCAATCTGTGGTCTGTGTGGGTCCTAATGCCCCAGTATAGTGACTGGGACTCTATACTGCTCAGTGAGCGTTGTGTTTCGGATGTGACGTTAAACTGAGGTCCCGACTCGCTGTGGTAGTTTAATCCTAGCCAAATCTGCCCACTGGCCTCTGTCTGTCATGGCCTCCATTTACATAATAATGTAATTATAATGCATTATAAACACAGACTTTATAGAAAGTGTGACCAAAAATGATTATATGGTCATCACACCACTACACAATCATTCATTCACACAGTTATGAGGGGTATAGTAATGTTGGTCACGTTTTTAATATACAATTTACAGTATTAACAACCCGTTAACTAAGACGTTTAGCTGACACTACTAATTTAGCTGCTTGTTAATAGTTATTAAGGTAGTAGTTTGGGTATTGGGTATTGGGTAGGATTAGGGATGTAAAATAAGATCATACTTTATAAGTGCTTATAAACA